>NC_058132.1:458464868-458514715 GCF_016433145.1 Gracilinanus agilis
AAGAAAGAAAGAAAGAAAGAAAGAAAGAAAGAAAGAAAGAAAGAAAGAAAGAAAGAAAGAAAGAAAGAAAGAAAGAAAGAAAGAGAGAGAGAAAGAGAGAAAGATAGAGAGAAAGAGAAAGAGAAAGAGAAAGAGATAAAGAAAGAGAGAGAAAGAGAAAGCCAGTATCTTCCCTCAAGGAAAATATAACATTTGTGGAATTAAATTGAATTAGAATTCATCTTCCAGCTCCAGTATTTTATGGAATTATAGCACATGCTGATCACTTCCCAGTGCTCACATGTCCAAAGGCAATAATGAAAGGACTAAAATTTTCTATCCTACTAATTAATTTTCCTCCTTATTTACTACCAAGTCAGTTAATCCTTATTGAATCTATTACTTGATATGTTTGTATCTTCTTATTTAATTAAAATCTCTTTTTCCCTAAAAATAAGTTACTTTTCCCCAGAAGCACAAAACATGTTGATTGCAATGGTTTCAAGCCATCTAATGGATGAAATCAGAAATTTATTTTTCTGAACAGTCTTTTGCTCTTCTACCTCCCACTTCTCTGATCTTAGATCTCAGGGTTATCCAAGTCTGTTCTCCCTGTTCTGGCTTCAAGGGTGATAGACTTTATCCTTTGATCAAACTCTTGATTTCTACCATTTCTGCCTTCCTAACCCTTAGTCCTAAGTAACTACAACCATACAACCCTTTGGCTCATTATCCTTAGTTGCTAAACTCTGTCAAAGAAAATTATGTAACTAAATTGACTAGATCCACTATGAATATACCTTGCTGAACCTCAACTGGGCCCTCTTAGCTACACAGAAAACCTTTAATTTATTTGTTTGGAAGTTCCAAAACTTGTGTTTAACTTTAGAGCCCCTTACTTCAAGCTCTTCTCAATAAATGAAAACTTTACTATGATTGAAGCTACTATGTGCTGCTTCATTTCCTCTCTGCTATAACTTAAAACTCTATATGTTGGGGGAAGCTGGGTAGCTCAGTGGATTGAGAGCCAGGTCTAGAGACAGGAGGTCCTAGGTTCAAATCTGGCCTCAGACACTTCCCAGCTATGTGACCCTGGGCAAGTCACTTAACTCCCGTTGCCTAGCCCTTACCACCCTTTTGCCTTGGAGCCAATTGGCTCCAAGACAGAAGATAAGGGTTTAAAAAAAACTCTATATGTTCACATCCTTTCTCTCTTCTCTCTGGTATGAGATGATGAAACACTCATCTTCCTTACCTAAGATATCCCTTCTCCTATCTTCTTAATCCAATACCCTACTCACTATTCTTGGATGTTGGCACATGAATCATCAAAATTCTATTTCTCATCTTCAATTTTTTCCCTCTCTTATATTCTCAAGTCCTATCCTAGAAAAAATATAAAACTTACCTTTCATTCTGCCATGCCTGTGAGCCATCACTCTGTCAAAAGCAGAATCAAAATGGTAAAAAAGCAAGAAGAATTAAACTTGACTGAATAAATATGTATTACATGATTACTATGTCCTAGGGAATGTGTTAAGCACTAGGGCTACAAATAAGAAAAAGAAAGAATATCACTGCCTTCAGGGAGTTTAGAATCTACTGGGGGAAGACAACACAGAATAGAAAACTGGAAAAGGATAAAGAGAAAGCTAAGGGGTATCTCATGATAGTATCTTTTTCTGAGGAGTTCAAGTCATATGGAGCTACAGATGGAAAGTGGAAAATTATCTGGAGAGTCTAGATCTAGCCCTCTATAAATGGAGAACTTTGAGAGGAGTTTTGTGTTCCACCTTCCAGTCTCCCAGAGGGGAAAAGAAAAGAGAATTGGAAAGGTGTTGAGTATCCAAACTCCTAATAGCTCTAGAAAATGCATCAAATGTAAATCCTACTAAATCTGCTATGGTGACAGTGAAGATCAAGACACAAACTCAAAAGAAAGCAATGATGTCAAAATAGTTATAAGCAAAGCCTCAAAGAAAAAGTGCATTCAATATACGCCCAATAAGAATTCCTGAAAAAAACCTCCAAAATTATTTTTAAATCATATAAGAATAGTAGAGGAAACATTCAGAAAAGAAATTAGAGTAATGCAAGAAAATTATGAAAAGATAATTAACACCTTGTCAAAAGAGGCACCAAAAAAAGTTCTGAAGAAAATATCACCTTAAAAAAACAGAATTGGCTAGTTGAAAAAAAGATACAAAACTTCACCAATGAAAATAACTCTTTAAAAAACAAAATTGGCCAAGTGGAAAAAGTGGCATGAAAGTTTATTGAAGTAAATAATTCCTTACTAGTATGTCATAAGAAACAATAAGCAGCCAGAAACCTGGAAAAACCTACATGAACAGATGCAGAGAGAAATAAACAGAACCAGAAGTACATTGTACACAATAACACTTAAATCGTAAGATGACCAACTGTGAAAGACTTAGCTATTCTCAGTAATACAATGATCCAAGATAATTCTGAAACACTTATGACAAAGAATACTGTCCACCTCCAGAGAAAGAACTATTGGAGTTGGGATGCAAATACAATTTTTCCTTACGCTTTTATTTTAGAGTTTTGGTTTTATATGAGTGTTCTCTTACAACAATGACCAACATGGACATTTGTTTTGCATGATAATACATGATAACCCAGATCAAATTACTTACCTTTGCCAGAAGTGGGGAGGGAGATGATTTAAATCTCATAATTTGTGGGAAATTGTTATTACATGTAATTGGGAAAGTAAAATATCTTTAAATTTTTTAAAATAAAGACTAATTGCACAAAGAAAAAATAATTCCTTAAAAATTAGAATTAGACATATGGAAGCTAATGACTCCATGAGACATCAAGAAACAATAAAAAAGACAAAAGAATGATTTTTAAAAAAAGAAGAAAATGTGAAATATCTCAAGGTAAAAAAATTAATTTGGAAAATAGTTTAGAAATCATTTAAATAAGGTTTTTTTTAATTCTGTATTAAATGAGCATGCTGGAGGAAAAATGGAAAAGAAAAAAGGCAAGGGAAGAAAGAATTAGAAAGGAAATTAATAGCTTGGCACAAGAGTTACAAAAATTTGCCTAAACAGCAAACAAAATTCAAATGGACCAAACAGAAGCCATGAGACAACAATATGTAGTGGAAAAAAATTCAAAAGACTGAAAAACTAAAAAAAAAAAAATTGAAGTATCTTACAGCAAAAACAACTGACCTGGAGAGTATATTGAAGAGAAAAAGATTTAAAATCATTGAATTGACTGAAAGTTGTAACCACCAAAAAAAGAGCAGAGATAGCATAATTTAAGAAATCTTAAAATAAAACTGACAAGATCTCTTAGAATCAGTGGTTAAAGTCAAAATAAAAAGAATTCATTGGTCACCTTCCTGGGGAAGTCACAAAATAAAAATTCCCAGAAACATTTTTTAACCAAAATCCAGAGCTTCTGAGTTAAAGAAAAAAATACTGTAAACAGTTAGAAAGAATGAATAAAGTCTAAAGGAGCCACAATCAGGATCCCACATATAATTCAAAGAGTGCCATTCTGAAAAATGTGTTTTGTAAACTATAAAGTGCTATGTAATTGTGAGATATCTTATTTTGGCATTGGATAGTCACTGCAGGAATCTGAGCATAGTAGTGACATCATCATAATTGTGCATTAGGAATTTTTTTTGACAAGGGAAAAAGGTGGATAGGACAGGGAAGAAATTGGAGGGAAGGAGACCAGTTAGGAAGTTATTATAATACTCTAGTGAGAAGTGATAAGGAAATTGAACTAGAATGATAACAATGAGAATGAAAAGAAGGGGAAGGAATTGGGGGATATTATGAAGACAGAATCAAAAGGATGATTGGATATGGGATATAAAGGAGAGAAATGAATAAAAGATGATTCTGAGTTTTGGTGGGAAGAATGGAAATACCATCAACAGAAAAATAGACATTATTAGGAATGGCAAGGGTTCTTGTCTATGTACATGGGTTTTAAGTTTTAAAGTTTTGACTTTTTTTTTTAGTTTTAAGTATTTAAGAAGTTCAATATGTTAGTGGGACATTCAGGTGGGGGTGTCTGGTAGGCAGTTAGTAAATTAAGGATGGAATTCTGCAGAGGGTGAGCCTTAAGGATCTGTGAGTAATCTGTAATCTTTTCCATGTATTTACAAAATGTTCCTCCCATCTCTGGATGGGCTTTCCTCTACAATTTCTGTGTTTTGAAACTCTTTCCTTGCTGCAAGGACAAGTTTTGGTATCAACTTCAGTATGGAACCTCCCTTGACTCCTACCACAAAAAGAAATTCAGTCTCTCTTGCCTTTGTCTTTGGCCCCCACCAGTCTCCAGATGCCATTAGGATCATCATCTCCCCCTCCCCATCTCTCCATTATCTATCATATCCAATCATGTTTTTATCCTATCTTCTCTGGTTCATTTTACAGATGAGGAGACTGAGGCAAACAGGATTAATTAATTTGCCCAGGGTTTTACATCTAGTAAATGTCTGAGGCTGAATTTTAACTAAGATCTTTCTGTCTCCAGATCTGGTGCTTTATCCATTGAACCACCTAGCTGTCCCCATTAATATGCATGTTTGAGAGGGTACTCCAACTTCCCAGAAAATAGAGCCTACTTATAATTAGATAGGGAAAATGAGCAAACAACCAAAAAAGCTAACTCTAAAGAATTTTTATAGAGACAAAGAGCAAGGTACATAAACAGAAGAGGACAGTGAATGCAAAGCAAACACGCAAAGACCAATAGAAAAATATGGATTGGACACAGATATTGGAAGAACTCAAAAAAAGACTTAAAAAACAATTAAGAGAGGCAGAGGAAAAGTGGGAAAGAGAAATGAAAGTGATACAAGAAGAAATGGGCCAATTGAAAAAGGAGACCCCAAAACTAACAGAATAAGGCCTTAAAAACCTAAATTGACCATCTCGAAATTAATGATTTCATGAGAAATCAAGAAACAATAAAGCAGAATCAAAGGAATGAAAAAATGAAATATCTTATTGAAAAAACAACTGACCTAGGAAATAGATCCAAGAGAAGCAATTTGAGAATTATTGGACTATTCAAAAGCCATGATCAGGAAAAAAACTTGAACATCATATTACAAGAAATTATCAAAGAAAAGTGCCCACAGATCCTCAAAAAGGAAAATAAAATTGAAATTGAAAGAATTCACAGATCACCACCAGAAAGAAATTCTCAAATGATAAATTCCAGTAATGTTAGAGTTAAATTCAAGAACCACCAAGCCAAGAAGCAAATACTTCAAGCAGCCAAAAAGCTCCATTCAAATACAATGGAGCTATAATCAGGATCATACAGGACCTAGCAGTTTCTATATTAAAGAATCGAAGATTTGGGTTTACAACTCAGAGTCACCTATCCAGCAAAACTGACTATATTTTTTCAGGGGGAGGGGTGGAAAGAATGGATATTCAATAAGATAGGAGATTTCCAAGAATTCCTGAGGAATTAGCCATACCTAAACAAAAAATTTGAAGTCCAAACACAAGACACATGAGAAGTCTAAAAAGGTAAATAAGAAAGAGAAAATTTAAGGGACTCATTAAGGTCAAAATGTTTATATGTCTTCATGGAAAGAGGATATCTTCAATTCTTAAAAATTACTCTTAGTAGTAGAGAAGATAGAAGGAATTCACTCAGAAAGAGGGTGTGTAAGCAAGCTGATTATGATGTATATAATGATATATGATGATATGAAATGTTATGAATGTATGATATGATATGCATATGAATGATATGTAAAAAAAATCAAGGGGTGAAAGAAAGGGTTACACCAGTGGTTTCCAAACTTTTTTGGCCTACCGCCCCCTTTCCAGAAAAAATATTACTTAGCCCTCTGGAAATTAATTTTTTAAATTTTAATAGTAATTAAATGCACCTGTGGCCATCACTGCCCCCCTGGATCGCTGCAGCATCTACCAGGGGGCAGTGGCACTTTGGGAATCACTGTTGTAGAGAGATGAAAATAAGCTAGTGGGAAATAAGGAGTTATGCCCAAAGAGCTTTAAAAGAGTGAATACTCTTTGATCCAGCAGTACCACTACTAGGTTTGTACTCTAAATATATAGTAATGAAAAATATTTTTACAAAAATATACGTAACTTTACTCCTTATGGTGGCAAAATATTGGAAAAGAAAGAAGTAGAAACATAGAAGAAAAATAAATGACTTATCATTTGTTTATATGAATATATGATTTGGGTTTTGGTTTTTAAAGATTGCTCTATTGCAAAAATGAATAATATGGAAATAGGTATAAGTGATAATATTTGTATAACCCAGTAGAAATGCTTATTGGATCTGGGAGGGAAGAAAGGAGAGGGGAAGGAAAGAAAATGAAATATATAAAGATGGAAAAAATAGTTTTTAAATTAAAAAAGAAAAGAAAACATGGTGTTAGATAATTATGCTTAGCAGAAGCCATGCTATTTGGATAACAAAACTCAGGTACTACCATATACCTAGTGATAACTATTATTGTTGTTTGTCCTTCATTTTCAGAGGATCAGTGATATCACAGTTGTGTGTGAATTGGATTTAAGTGAGGCAGAGTTGCACAAAGTCCTCAACCTCGCTCTCTCTTTTAGAGTCCCTAAAGTCCAATGGCATGATGGTCCAGGATGTAGTGAATGACCTTGGTGTCTTAAATATCTAACCAAACTCTAGGTATTCTAGCTCATCTGCCTAATCTACCAGAAGAAGTCTTGCCCTGCTTGAGGTAGACATCCCCTAACTCACATCCCCATTGTACCAAAGGAAATCCTCACATATGTGGGGTAGACATTGAGGCCAACAGGTTTAGCCCATCTGCCAAGACAGCTTTATAGTGGCATAGCCACTGCACATGCTACAGTTTCTTGGAGCCACAGGTAAGAGTTGAGTGATAGATGGACACTAAAAGCATATGAGCAGCCCTGAAAAAGGCTCAGCAAGCCCTCATACCAGAAGTGATAGTCTTCCTTGAATATTCTGTACACCCTATTTAGTGAAAATATTTTTTAATAGTATGCAGAATATCTAGAAAAAATTCCTGGAGTTGCTAATCTTTCAAATGCAAACCTGAAAAGTAATGATTAATTTCAGGTTTCCTCTTGAAGCAGGAAAGCGTTGTCAGCATAACACATAGATACAGGAGATGGATGACATGTCATTATTTACTGATGGGATGGTAGGTATGTCTCAATGTGAGTTTGAGGTCTCTTTTCTACAATCATTTTCCATTGGCTCAATATATGGTAGCCCATGAATCCACAAATTCCTCCAGGCTCCCAACTTAGGATAAAGCATGAATTTAGTCAAAAGTGAAATCCAAAGGTTTTCTTTATGAGCCCTAAGATGTGGCACTGTAATAGGTTATATTTTAACTTTTCCCTCACTTATGGGTTATTTCTTATAGAATGTAATTCCAAACAATTAATTCTCCTGATGTCAACATTTTCCTTGTGGATCCTTCTCTTCCAAAATCCTGGTTAACATCCATTAAACAGCAAGAGACAAAAATCAACAAAGCATTGACCTTCAGCCTCACTTGTGCTACATTCAGCTGTTTCTTAGGAGAATAAAGGAAACTATTCACTAAACATTTTAATCCTTTTTCATTTCCTGCTAAAAATTGCATATCTTAAGATTGATTTGCAATATTTAAAAGGGTAGTGGGACATTGATAAGTGGGACATATTCTACATTGTATGTGTGTGAATATATGCATGTGTATGCATGTATATATGCATAAACATACTTTGGTTCATAAAAGTACAAAATTAGGAATTGGAAGCAGAATAGAAAGATTGCTTAACTAATCCAAACTAAGTTTACATTAAAAACTTAACCCTTTTTATAATAACAGGAAATGAAGTAAACACTCAATGACTGGGTAATGGTTAGCCCAATTGTGGTACATGAATATGCTGAAACATGGTGGATGCAGAGAGGCATGGGAAGATTTCATTGAGGTGATATGAAGGAAAGTGAGCAGGATCAGGAAAATAACATGCATACTGAGGACAAAAATGCAAATGGAGGGGACAACAAAATAATTAAAACTGAATTCTCCAAAATGTTAAAGATCAAGTTTAGCCCAAAAGAAGAAGTATAAGAAAACACCTCTCCCCAGCTTCTTTGCAAGGGTGGAAGCTATGGATATAGCATATGTCAACCATTTATGATATGTAGGTTAGACTTATTGAGTTTCTCCTCTCCCTCTCCTATTTTGGTTATTGTAAGGAATGACTCTCTCAGTAGAGGAGGAAAGATGATGCATTAGACGATGTAGACAACATAAAAACAAAACATATCAAACATTTACTTTTTTTAATTGCCCATCTAGAAAGATATCTTTTGTCTTATTTCAATATATTTAAGTTCTTCTCTAGTTGGTTTGAGAATCAGCAAAACTGTAACTGGAATTGTGAAGCAAGTGAATTTATTCCCACAGTGAGAATCACTTCAATATCATTTACCAAACACCTTTATTATATTTCTATTTCCCTTCATATAAAGACACATGAGAAAGAGCTGAACACCCTATTTAGAAATGACTTTTCAGGTTTAATTTGTTACCTTTTCCAGTGGAATCAAAATTCTAATGGTTAAACTTTTAATAGATATCTTATGTTCATACATCAACTTCGCCTCTTAATCTGTCACTCCCCCTCCCACATCCAGGAGGCTATCCTTTTTTAATAAAGAGTTAAAGAAAAAAATGGAGTGAAGGGGAGAAAAAAGAGGAATAGGGAATAGTTTAACAAAACTGCAAAGTAATAAAGTCCCATAGTGTATACTGTGTTCCCTATTCCTCCCCGCTAAACTCAGAAAAGAAGGGAAGGATGTGCCTTCTCATATCTTCCTCAGGCTTGATCATCATCATTATACAGTGTTCATGGGGTATGGGAAGTGAAGGAGGATTTTCTTTCCATTTATATTTTCATATTCATTAATTCCTTGGTTCTGCTCATCTCACTTTGCATCTGTTCCCATGTCTTCCTAAAATTCTTTGTATTCTTCATGTTCATCATTTCTTATGGTATAGTATTATCCCATTCTATTCAAGTTTCACAATTTGTTTAGTTATTTCCCAATCAATGGGCATTAATAAACATGTGTGAATTGAACACACCCACCACTGTATTGAGCCACAAGGGGACTCAAAGTAATTTTAATCTATAGTCCTAATTTGCCTATAAGCAGCATCTGCCACGGCATCAAATTTAAACAGTGCCTGTCTCTCTAAGAAAACCACAAATTAACATTATCTGTGTTTTATCGTATTTTTAAAAAACATTTCCAAAATTACTGACAACTGCTTCCATTTTACACTGTTACTGGGGAGAAAGCTAAAGGACTGAATATCTAATTCTGGGATCTTATTTCAAAAATCATCAACCATATGGAAGAGGTATTTTGAAGCGCAGGGAACCTTCCTGACTTGAAATCATCCCAAGTAAGTGACTGCCCACTCTGCCTACACATAAGGCAGGACCTCATTATTAGCATTGTGAAAGATGTCAGGCCTCATTCCAGAATACAACCTATAAATAACTAAATTGCTGCATATCCCTGAACTTCAGTTTCTTTTCATTTTTCTTTGGTATTATAAATTTAATAAACACACAGAGAAACATTTGGAGGAGTTGTATATTAAGTTATGAACTGCTTAACATGAACATTTCTATTTTTAATTTTTTGTCATTTTGAATTTGTTAAATTTGAAGTTGTTACTTATTGATAATAAACATAAACATGTCCACATAAAAAGAACCAAAAATACAATTGTATATGAAACCACAAATATCCATTGTATATAAAAGTGTATGTGCGCATATACATGCTTCCATACATTTATACACACACACACACACACACACACACACACACACCCATATATATATATATATATATATATGTATTTCCCTTTAAAATTTATTTCATTTTATGGAAATAATGTTACTTCAGAAGCACCATATATTCATACAAATATGGCATAAACTAATTTAACAGGTGCCAATTTTCAAAAATAAGATGTATAGTAGTATTCCACAGATTGGATTATAATTAAACCACAACCAATCTGGCACCTTGGGTAGTAATATTTTAGGGACTCAAGAAACCTTCCCCTTGCAAAAATAGAGAGACAGACAGAGAAAGAGAAAGATAAAAAGTTTTCTAAAAATAAACTCTTTGAAAAATAAGTGATCTAGACTATCTACTTCAATGACCTGAAGATCATATTCCATTTCCCTGAAACAAATGTCTTGCTTAGAAAACTATCCTTCTTGAATGAGAATGGAGGAAGGCATAAAAAAGCATATATTAATAGTTTACTATGTGCTAGATATAAAAAGAAAACAAAAAAAATCAACCCCTGCTCTCTAGGCCCTCACAGTCTACTGGGGAGACAACATATAAACATATTTATATATACTTATAACATATATGTATATACAAAAAAGGATTAATTGGAGATAATCATAGGGGGAAGGCACTGGCATTAAGGGGGACAAGGAAAGGCTTCCAGTAGAAAGTGTGGTTTTTATCTGGTACTGGAAGGAAACCAGGGAAGCCAGGAAATGGAGATGAAAGAAAGGATTCTAGGCACAGGAAAGAGTTATTGAAGACCCCCAGAATAAGGAGATAGTGTCATGTGGGAGAAATAGCAAAGAGGTTAATTTCAATAGATTATGCAGATAATAAGATAATAAGAGAGTAAGGTGTAAGAAAAAAGATAAGTTATGAAGGACTTTGGGAGCCAAACAAATGATTTTGTATTTTACCTTGTAGGTAATAGAGAACCACTAGAATTTACTGAGTAGAAGAATGACATGATCAGGCTTGTATTTAAGGAAGATTATTTGACAGTTGGTAGAAGATGGACTAAAATGGGAAGAAATCTGAGTCAGAGAGACTAACCAGAAAATTATTGCAATAGCTCAGTGCTAAATAGTGTGGGTCTACATCAGGATGGCAAGAGTGTCAGAAGAGAAAAGCAAACATATACAGCATATAATATAAAAGCAGAATCAACAATGCAATGACCCAGGACAATTCTGAGGGATTTATGGTAAAGAACGCTACCTACATTCAGAGGAAGAACTGCAGGAGAGGAAACATAAGAAAAGCAACTGCTTGAACGCATGGGTCGGGGTGGACATGATTGAGGATGTGGACTCGAAACTACCACACCAATGCAACCACCAACAATTTGGAAATAGGTCTTGATCAAGGACACATGACAAAACCAGTGGAAATGTGCGTTGGCCATGGGTGGGGGGAGTGCGGGGAGTGAAGGGGAAAGTAGGAGCATGAATCATGTAACCATGTTAAAAATGATTATTAATAAATGTTTAAATTTTTTAAAAAAGCAGAATCATTAGGATTTGGCAACAGATTAGATATGTAGGGTGTGTAAGAGTGAGGACGCTGCGATGACATCTATGTTGAAAGCCCTGGATGTCTTGGAAGGATGGTGGTGCCCTCTGCAATAACAGGGAAGAAGGAAGGTTTGGGAGTAGGAGAAAGTTCAATTTTGGATGTGTTGAGTTTAAGATGCCTATGGGATACCCAGTTTGAGATGTCCAACAGACAATAGGAGATATGAGACTGGACTTAACATGAGAGGATAGAGCTGTATAAATAGATCTGAGTCTTTAGCATGTGGGTAATAATTTAAATGATGGGAGCTAATGAGTCCATCAAGAAGTATAACATAGAGAAGAACACTCAGGCCAGATTCTTGGGGGACATTTATGAATAGCAAACAAGACCTGGAAGAAGACCCAGCAAAGGAGACTGAGGAATCATCAGATAGACAGGAGAAAAACTAGGAGAGAGAAGTGTCTGAAAAGTCTAGAGATGAAAGAATATCAAGAAAATAATCAATAGTTTCAAAGGCTGCAAAGGAGTAAAATAATTGAGAATTGAGAATAGGTCTTTGGATATGGTAATTAAGAGATTATTAGCAACTCTGAAAAGAGAAATTTTAGTTGAACAATGAATGATGAAGGCTGCCAAAAGTTCTAGAAAAAGTAAAAGGAGAGAAAGTGAAGGTTTATTCTAGTTGTCAAGTCATTTCAACAGTGTCCAAATCTTTGTGACCCCATTTGGGGTTTTCTTGGCAAAAATACTGGAGTTATTGTCATCTCCTTCTCCAGCACATTTCACAGATGAAGAAACGAAAACAAAAAAAGGTTAAGTGACTTACCCAGTATCATACAGCTTTTAAGTATCTGAGGCTAAATTTGTATTCAGATCTTCTGACTCTAGACTCCAGTGCTCTATCTACTGCACCATTAGTTGCATAGGAAGTGGAGGCACCAATTTTATATGACTTTATCAAAGAATTTTGGCATATAGAGAATGATAACTAGAGGTGATGTTTGTGTCAAGAGTGAGTTTTGTTTTTAAGCATGGCAAAGATGTGGGCATGTTTACAGGCAGCAGAGAAACAGCCTCTACACAGAATGAATGAAGATTAGTGGGAGAGCAGAGAAAATACAAGGAGGCAAACTGCTGGAGAAGAAATGTCTGAATGTGATCAAGGGTGCATGTAGAAGGATTAACCTTGACAAACAAAAAAGGATGAAACAGAGAAGATAGAACAGACAATGAAGACCTCCTAATGATGTGAGATGAGGAGGGGAGAAGAGGAAGCTCTCAGCAAATAATCTCAGGTTTTTTTTCAGTAAAATAAGGGGAAAGATTCTCAACTAGGGGATAGAAGGAGAGCCACTGGAAGTTTAAGTAGGTATGAAAATGTTCTGAAAAGCCACTATGAAGAGTGAGATAGTTAGCTGATTAGAGAGATGTAAAAAAAGATTGACCGACACAATGAAGGCCCAAGAGAAAATAAGTAGCATAAATTTGTAGTGAACCTAGTCAGCACAGTTTCATGACTCTCTTTAGCTATGTTCAATAAATAGCATTTGAAAAGGAACAAAAGCAGTGGGTGGTGGGAATAATACAAGGTTGGAGCTTTCAAGGCATGATCAGCAATAGCACAAAGGAACAAGGTACTTGAGTGAAGAGGAGAGCATAGAGTCGAAGTGATTCAGCAAGGTGTCAAGATAGAGAAAAGAGGAAAATGCAGCTAGTGCATGCATCACTCAAGAAAGAACTAAGGGGTAGAGGTTTGGGATATCACAGTGAAGATGAAAAATAGTGTTGGTGGTTATGAGGCAGAGAGAAAGATAAATAAAAGATTATGGTCAGTGAAGCAATTTCATAATTCAAGGAAATGGATCACTTGTGGGTGACAGCAATATCAAAAAAATAATGGTTATCTTTGTGTGTAGCTAGGGTGAGGTGGAAGAATAGATCATGGGAAATGAGTAGGTTGATAGAGTAGATAGACAGACAGACACACAGAGATATAAGGGCAGGAATTGGGATAGTGTGAAAATTCATGAGCCAAAGAGCTCACTGAAAAAAGATGAAGAGTGGGTTTGATTGGATGATAAATTTAGATTGAATGAAACCTCAAAAGAATAGAGATTACTGAGTGATGGTGGTAGAGGGAGAGTCTGGAAGTGCCATGGGAACCATTAAGTATTTTCATTCTTTAATCATGACCAATGAATTGAGGTGTATGAGTGAAAGTGCAATCTGGACTGGAATGGTGGTCAGGTAGATGACATCATCAGGAGAGAGCTAGGTCTCAGCAAGTCCCAGATGGAAGGAGGAAAACTTTAATATAAGAGCAAGTTTGTTAACTATGGAGCAGACATTCTTGGGAGGAGAGTGGAATGGATGAGTAGATAAGAGTACATCTTGGGGGTCTGATAGAGTTGATGGGTTTGGGAGTGTGGGAGTGTGCAATGGGTACTAGATAATAGAATTGGTGCAGTAGCAGTGATGAGTTCATAATGACTGAGATGTGGAGAGTATGAATGGGTGGGAACCTGCTAACCATTAAGGAAGGAATTTAGGCAGATTATCAGTGACCAGAGAAAAATCCACTAAGAAACTTAAGTATTTACACTTACAGGTCATCTCTTGTTGTCCAAACTTGTCGCAAGTGGCAATACTGAGTCTTATGAAGCTCAGAAAGTTAGACTCTATAAGCAAAAATCAGGTGAAAGTACATATATATATATATATATTTATTAGAGTACTACAGTGGAAAATGTGCTATGTATGTTAGCACATTTTCCACTGTAGTACTCTAATAAATATTATGTGTGAGTCAGGTAAAGTTTTGATATTCAAATTGCTTGCCTTCTCAATGAAGGAGGAGAGAAGAGAGGGTGGGAAAAACTTTGGAACTTGAAAATGTAAAAAATGAAGAGTAAAAATTGTTTTTACTTGTAATTGGGGAAAAAACATAGTCCAGACAGCTAGGTGGCTCAATAGGCCCTGGAATTAAAAAGATTCATCCTCCTGAGTTCAAATCCAATTCCAGACACTTACTAGCTCTATGATCCTGGATAAGTCACTTAACCTTACTCTTTTCATTTTCTGGGACTTGCTGAGACCTAGTTCTCTCGTGATGACACAATATACCTGGTCAACCTTTCCAGTCCAGGTTGGTTGCACTTTCACTAATATTCCTCAACTCATTGATCATGATTAAAGAATCAGAATACTCATTGGTCCCCATTGCTACTCCTATACTCTCCCTTTAGCATCATCATCTTAGTTTCTCATCTATCAAATGAGTTAGAAAGAAAACAGCAAACCACTCCAGTATCTTTACCAAGAAAGCCCCACAAGGGGTCATGAAGAGTCAGACACAACTAAAAAACAACTCAACAACAACCTCCCAAATAGTTAGGAATTTCTGGACTAAGATAGAGATTCAGATCTGTAGCAATGAGGGACAAAGGGACCTTGAGTTAGACCTGATCTGCTTCTCAATTTTGCTTACTCTAAGTCCTGGGAATGATGGCTTTCCACAGTGCTGGAAACACATCTATTTACTTTTCTGGGCTATAAGACAGCACAGCACCCCTTAGTGTTCTTTGACTAAAGAGCTATTTAGGACCTTTACACCAAGGAGCTAAGTAAGCATTTGCAGTAGCCTTAGGCCTTATGAATTAGGCTGGTTAGCTAAGCATAATCCCATGCCAAGCAACATTGTTTTTATGGAAAAGGAAATGGCAATATTATTTTAAACCAAATAAAATTGTACTTAAAAGAATTGTATAAGAGCTAAAGAGAGGGAAATATAAGGGGTTGGAGTCAGGGCATAGAAGAGATAAGAAGGATGAAAAAGAAAGGGGCCAGGAAGAATTAAAAGAGATGAAAGGGTAAGGAAGGGTAGAAGCTGATCTCTCATCTACTACTGTTTCCCTCAACACATTTATCTGAAATTTACTACCTGAGTGATCTGGGAGAAGTCACCTAACCTCATGGGGTCTCGATTTTATCATCTATAAAATAAGAGAAGGTTACATTAGATAACCTCTGAGGTCCCCTTTCAGTTGGAGTGTATGGGGAATTCAGGAAGGACTAGCACCACTGGTGTGAGTTGCTCATTCACCTTTGGTGCTACCTTTCACCCAATTCTCACCAAGCTCTAGAATGTACAATGGCTGCACCCTGGTAAAAAGCATCTAGACAAATAGGCTGTTGAGAATAACCTCCAAGTTTCAAATCCAGTGATGATTAAAAGGAATGTCTACCCAAAGCATGGGAACATTTTTTCTGGTGGAATAGGCAGATGAGAACAATTTGTTCCAATGGCCAGGAAGGCAGCAGAAGCAGGCACTATAGAGCATCTAGAGTTTAATCAAACATCAAAGATGCCAAATTCATCCATTGTACCCTGAGTCATTGACAGTTGTCTAACTTTTGTCTTGACACTGGACTTCAATGACTCTGGAAGAGAGAGTAAGAATGAGGCTGAAGTCTTTATGTAACTCTAGCTCACTTAAAACCAATTTATGCAAAAGTCAAGATATCACCCCTTGATGTCATTGCTCCTCTTCAAAAACAAAAACAAAGGACAAACAACAAAATATATGAATCTAGAATCCTATGATCTTTGCTTCATGGAAATTCTCCTCCCCCATCCCCATACACACAAACCTCCCAATCTTTCAACTCCTTCAACTCTCTTACACGCCATCCTACCGTCTTTCAACTAATATCATTATATAGTAATATAATATATTAATTATATATTATTTATACATTGTATATAATCATATACAATATAAGGAATATATTAGTGTATAATTAATATCGATATATTTATCTATAAAATGTTGATTTTATTATCATATAACATTATTATTATATTGATATAACATTTTGAGGTTAATAAAGTACTTTCACTATAATAATTCTATACAATATGGAGGACAGTTATAATTATGCCCATTTTTCAAATGAGGAAATAGACTCAGAAAATAAGTGCATCCAGAATCACATACTTTAATTATTAGGTGTCAGCACCTAGGCAGCTTATATATGTGTGTATATATATATATATATATATATATATATATATATATATATATATTATTTTTTAAACAGGTTCTGTTGCAATGCCCTTTTATGGACTTTTTTCTCCCCTTTTCCTCTCCACTCAAGTCATCATTCCTCATTTCTCTCTGGAGTTCTGAAGTAAAAATTCCTGTATTCTAGAATTTAAAATCATTTTAGAAGATTAGGAAATTCTTGGAAAGTCTGGGTGACTTGGCAGATCTGTATATATATATATATATATATATATATATATACATATTATTTTTTAAACAGGTTCTGTTGCAATGCCCTTTTATGGACTTTTTTCTCCCCTTTTCCTCTCCACTCAAGTCATCATTCCTCATTTCTCCCTGGAGTTCTGAAGTAAAAATTCCTGTATTCTAGAATTTAAAATCATTTTAGAAGATTAGGAAATTCTTGGAAAGTCTGGGTGACTTGGCAGATCTGTATATATATATATATATATATATATATATATACATATTATTTTTTAAACAGGTTCTGTTGCAATGCCCTTTTATGGACTTTTTTCTCCCCTTTTCCTCTCCACTCAAGTCATCATTCCTCATTTCTCCCTGGAGTTCTGAAGTAAAAATTCCTGTATTCTAGAATTTAAAATCATTTTAGAAGATTAGGAAATTCTTGGAAAGTCTGGGTGACTTGGCAGATCTGTATATATATATATATGTGTATATATATATATATATAAGGCCAGATTATGGTCTCTCCTGTACTCTCCCAAAGTTTACAAGGACAGTTATGAGATTTAATTCATGATCATGTGTAAAGTCAGCAATTCTCTGGGCTAAAAGTTGCTGAAGTAAAAAATGCTCAGAAAAATACCAAATCTACCTGTAAATTTCCATTACTTGTTTTAGGAATTAATCATGAACACATCAAGAGAGAAGATTAAAATTTAAACAGGCAGAGTGAACTGGCAGGTAGTTTTCTCCCTTTCCTCCTCACATAGTATGTGGGAGAGAGGTAACATCTAGCTAGCCATCCCTATAGGTCCCTCAGGGCAGAGGCCCTGAGTTGTAATGGAGGCTTTCTGCCAAATGAATGTGCTCCCTCTACAAATTGCTAGGCTTTGTCATTTTGGCAATTGAAAATTGCTCCTTATGATTCCAGATAGTCTAGTTTTTGCAGGGTAAGGGCCACTAAGGAGGCTAAAGAAAGTTCCTCTTTTCCCACAGAGAAGGAGAAATGTCCTTATAAAGATATAACTAACTTGTACCTGCTGTAGAGACATATATTACTATAGGAAAGTCTGGCATCCAATTAGAAAGTTTGTGTAAAACATAATAGCCTTGAAGAAAGCAATTTAAAATGAAGGTAATACTTTACTGGAATAGAGGAAGCAGCTTGGTGAAAAGAGTCTTGAACCTGAAGTCATGGGAACCGAATTAAAATTCCTCCTTTACTACCTCTATAAATCTCAAGTAAATCACTTAAGCTCTCAAGGCATCAGTTTCCATATCTAAATGAATGGGTTGGACTAGATGACCTCTAAGTGCCCTTTCAACTTTAAAGTATGATAATGTTGCTATGAAGATTCTAGGGAGGCTATATCTAACCCCAAAAATCATTTTACTCCCTTTTCAGTAGCCAAAATATCTCTAAATACCTAAAAAGTTTTCATGAAGTATGCAGAAGGATGTCCCATATTGAGCAGTCTCCAACCATAATCCCTTCTTCAAAAGCAACCTACCAAATAAGACCAAGGAGGCGAAGATACAAAATCACATTAATGACGGCTTCCATTTGTCCATATCATGGAGATCATCACAGATTGAGGAGATGAAGAACTGAATCTTCTTGGCTGTTCTTCGCACATGACATTCCATCTCTCAATTTTCTGTCTTCCTTTCAGAGGCTCTCTTCCATGCTTAGAATACAGTCCTCACTCATTAATACTTTTTAGTATCTCTAATTTTCTTCAAAGATCAGCTCAAATACTAACTGCTACAAGATGCCTTCCATGCTCTTCTCTTCCCTTAACTTTTAATTTCTTCATTTCCCACCAAAATCTATAGTATATACTTTGTTTTTGTTTACATATTATGCTGCCTCCTTCTAGAGAATATGTTTCTTGAAGAAGGGACTATTCCATCTTTGTCTTTGTATTTGCTACTTTTTAGCATTTACTGCTTGTCACATAATATGTATTTAGTAAATATTTGTTAATTATGAAGTGTACAATGAGGGATTAAATCTAGTCATGAAGGACTAAGGTTCATCTCTGAAGCTGAATTTTTAAGAAACCTTGTCAACACTCAGTTCCCCTCCTAGGAAGACTATGGAACTTGGCACCCAAACATTTCGGACCTGACTTTTTCCCAAATGAAAAAAAGATATACCACACAAATTCCTGACTGATTGTCCTCCTTTAAAAGAACACCAGGAAAGATTAAAAAAAGGAAAGAAAAGAAAACACTTGAGACCAGGACTAATAATCTACTACAAACTTCTAGAAGAACTTCCAATCAACCATGTCCCCACTCTATAATATTCTATTCTGGGGCTCAAGCCACATGGGTTTGCTTAGTTTGACCAAAATTCACCAACAATGAAGGTATTACAAAATTGTCTTAAATATCTCTTTCTGCTTTACTAGATATGAATAGAGTCTCTGGTGTCCCTCTGCTATTCCAAGAACAAGCTGAATTCCTTTACCATTTTTTTCTAAACCTTTGAAACTTCTGTCTTAGAATCAATATTGTGTATTGGTTTCAAGACAGAAGTATGATAAGGGTTAAGCAATGGGGATTAAGTGACTTGTCTGGGGTCACATAACTAGGAAGTGTATGAGGCCAGATTTGAACTTAGGACCTTCCTCGAAATTAGGACCATTTCAGTTGTATCCAACTCTTTATGACCCCATTTGGGGTTTTCTTGGCAAAGATACCGGAGTGGTTTTTCACTTACTTTTCCAGTGTTCATTTTACAGATGAAGAAAATGAGATAAACAAGGCTGAGTGACTTGCATTATTAAGTGTCTTTCAGGAAAATAAGTCTTCCTGACTCCTGGCCAGGTTCTCTATCCACTGTGCCACCTAACAGTCTATGTGACCTATTTGTTTTCATTTTGGATGTGTGTCCATCCTGCCTCCTGTTCCCATTATTCATATCCTTGATGATATATCTTATGCCATTTCTTTCCCTTAAATGAGAATTGCTAGATAATATGTTGCAACCGATCTACATCCATTATGAATCTTTTCCCCTTGCCATTTGGATTGTGTGTAACCAAACTGGATATTAGTCAAGTTCTTAAACTCTCCCATAATTTGAGGTTTAGTACCATTTTGTGGTTGACTATGTCCAGGGAACCATCTTATTATCCTCATAGAGCTGTTGCGAAGATCAAATAAAGTAACATATGTAAAGTGTTTTGCAAACTTCAAATCAATGCTGACTATTATTATGGCTATATGGCACAGTGTATACAATGTTGAGAATTAGGAAAACCTGTGTTCAAATCCTGCCTCAGACATTTACTAGTTGTGTGTCCCTGGCCAAGTCATTTAACTTCTGTATGCCTCAGTTTCTGAAACTGTAAAATGTGGGTAATAAAAGCAACTGCCTCACACAACTGCCTTAACAACTGAATGAAATCATATCTGTAAAGCTCTTAGCATAGTGCCTGACAAAGTAAGTTCTTAAAAATACTTGATCCATTACTTTTCTCTTTATTATAGAGAAAAGAATTCCCTGTCTATGTGAAAAAAATAATGAAGCCCATTTCTCAGCGGTGTTACAACAAATCATGGAGTCTCATTAGAGAATTTAGGTTGAAATCTGAGAGCAAGCTAGAAAGTTTCATCCCTTAGTGCTGTCCATACATGAATCTTTAATATATAACAGACACATGTAACAATCAAGATATTACCACATATTTCTGTATTCAATCCCTCCAAAGGAACCCAATGCTAATATCCACTTTCTTGAAACTCTTAATGTTTATTTTGTGAAACTAATTCCAATACCAGTGTTTTCCATTATTACTTTCTTATTCTATTAATTCTAACACCAGTTCATTAGTATTATTCTATTAATTTCAACATCAGTGTTTTCCATTTTTGCTTACATATACCATTAATTCCATCACCAGTGTTTTCCATTATTATTTGCGTATTCCAAAATTTCAAATGATTTCATCAGTATGGGTACTTCCTCCCCTAATGTTGATAAGAACACCTCCATACCTTAGCAGATGGTAATTGAGTTTCTATTGCCAGAAAAAATTCATCACCTGGTGGCCAATCCTCTGGTAATGATCCTGTCCAGGCTTAGCAAGTCTCTGGTCTTCAGGTGACAGACATACAATCCATTGCCCCACCCTAATTGAAACCTTTCCACCTTTACAGAACCTGCCAACATTTTTGCATCATTGGCATTGCCTCAAAAAATCCAGACCTACAAGCACATTAAGCATCAGAGTAATCCTAGTGAAGGACCATTATTGCTATCAATACTTGTTTCTAGACTATTTCTAGAAAATTATTTATATTTAGAATAAACATTTTCTGAGAAAAGTGCTATTACATTGGTATTAGTTTATCTCCATTTTTGCAACTGATTTTCCCATTTAGACATTCACATCCAGAGAACTCAATTACATTGCATTGAATTGAATGGAACTGATCACTTTTAGCTAGGTATATATACTTACTTCTCAGTGTTATAGGATATCTTATTTGGCATAACATAATTGGATCACCTAAGCTGAAGGTATTCTATGAGTTTTATATTTGCATTAGAATTTTTCCAGAAAATGAAAGTTAGCATTCAAATTTCTCTGAACCTAGCTATTGTTTCCCAAGGATCAAAGAGGAAGACAAGATTATTTCATCTAAGAGATAACCTTGTATATATTCAAAATACTAAAAAGCAAATGTGGTCAAATAGAAATTATTCAAATACTAACTTATTTGCATTTCCATTGCCTCATTCTTTCTCCTCCCTATTGGGCCTCTTGTCCACTTCCAGCAAAGGGTGAGCAATAATGCATATGTAAGACTATATGACTATATTTATCTTCTTCGAGATCATTTTCAGATCTAAAAAGCCTATGACTTTATGATTTTATGTACAAAAAAATATAAATTTATAGACAATAGCACCTTCTCTAAAACTATAATAGTAACAATTATAAACCCCATTCCAAAGAAGAAGAAAAAAATTCTAAAATCTGCCCATCTCAGATTTCACACACTTTGATTAGATTTCACACTCACATTTAATTTATATTGGTGTTAAATATTAGGAGAGTAATAAACAACCATATTAATAACAAAATCAAGTAAAATCATACGATTACATCAATAGATACAGAAAAAAGCTCTTGACAAAATGTAATACCAATTTCTGTTACAACTTTAGAAAGTAAAGGAATAAATTGACCTTTTCTTTAAAATAATAACTAGCACATATCCTTTCTAGTAAATTCTAGTAAAACAAGGATGTCCATTGTTCCCACTTTCACTTATGTTTGAAATAATACTAGAAATACTGGCTATAGCAATAAAGCCAGCAAAAGAAATTAAAGAAAAAGTCAGAAAGAAACAAAATCATCATTTTTCCAAGGGATATAAGGCTGTGCTTAAAGAACCCCAAAGATCCTACTAAAAATTAATTGAAATAATTAATAATTCTAAAAAACTTGCATGATATAAAATAATGTGTGTAATTCATCACCATTTTCATATAATACCACTAAAACTCAGCAGGAAAAGATAGAAAGAGAAATTCCATTTTAAATTACTCTAGAATGCATAAAATGTTTGAGAATCTACCTTCTAAAGTACACATGAAAACTATTTAAATACAACTACAAGCAACTATTTACAGAAATGAAAACAGACCTAAATAATCCATAATTGGAAAAATATTAATTGCTCATGGGTAGGATGAGTAAATATAATAAAATATCAATATTTAATACATTAATACAATCCATTAATATATATATATATATAATGCTCTATTGATCAAACTACCAAAGTATTATCTTATGAAGCTAGGAAGGAAAACAACAAAATTCATATGGAGAAAAAAAAGATTTTAAAATCTCAAAAGAAATGAAAAAAGAAATCAGGAATGAAGAGGGTCTACCAATGCTAAATTCAAGAAATATCCTAGATTATTATTTATCAAAATGATTTGAGACGAGTTTTAAAAAATGGACCTTCAGCAGACTGCCTTAAGCAGTCTAAAACAATAAAAAAAAAGGTTAAGAACCCCTTCCTTGGGGAGTTATCTAGAACATTCAGTAGATAAGTCTTTTTCACAGGGTCAGACACATTGGACAACCAATATGCCAGAGGCAAGACTTGAACCAAAACTTTCCAGCTTGAGATAAACACTTTATCTTTTACTCCATGATTCCTCTCACTTGAATCTTTATCATCTTTAGTAAAAGTTATTTTTGCTATCACATTATGGTCCTCATTTCTTTGATTCTGTAACTATTCAAACCAAGGTCCTCTGTGAGCTATGCAAGGACTAGAAAGTAGCTCTTACTACTTACAGCTAGATGAGACAGTGAAGGGACCACTGAACCTGGAGTCAGGAAGACCTGAGCACAAGCTTGGCCTCAGACATTAGCTGTGCCACTTTAGACAAGTTGTTAAACTCCTTTTGCCTCAGTATTCTCATTTGTAAAATGGAATAATAATAACACTGACCTCACAGAGTTGTGAGATGATCATTGTAAAGTGCTTAATATATTACTTGGCACACAGTATATAAATGATAACTATTTATTATGATAATATGTAACATATTATATGATAATATTTTACTTTGTTTTGTTCGATCATTTCAATGTCCAACTCATTATGACCTCATTTGGGGTTTTCTTGGAAAAAATACAGAAGAGGTTTACCATTTGCTTTTCCTTATTATTATTTCATAATCTTATTTCTTGCTATTTGTGTCCCTTTACCCTAAGCCTGAAGTGAAATTTCTAAAAGCAATATCCCTCAATGTAATGACAGAATTTAATACATTGTTTTTAGGGTGTGCTTGATTTAACAAGAGGAAAAAATAAACAAGAGGGGGCTTGGTAGATAAAATACTGGGTCTGGACTCAGAAAAACTCCTTTTGCTGCATTCAAATCTGTCCTCAGACACTTACTAGCTGTGTGAACCTGGGCAAGTCACTTTGCTTTGTTTGCCTCAGTTTCCTTATCTGTAAAATGAGCTAGAAAAGAAAATGACAAATCACTCCAGTATCTTTCCCAAGAAAAGCACAAATGAGGTCCCAAAGAGTTGGACTTGACTGAAAAATGACTGAACAACAAAGGATATCCAAAAAAATGAAAGGTTAAGTCCCTTGTCCCAGGGTCACACAGCCTGTATGTTTGAGAGGCAGGACTTGAACCTGGGTCTCTGCCTTTAAGGCCAGCTGTCTATCCATCTGTCCAACCCTCCCATGTTGTCTTTCTTTTATTTGGTATGTCATTTCTAATAAAGTTGCATTATAATGCTATCTTCATACATGCTTGGGAAATGAATAAGTGAAAAATATTCTTATCTCTGCCTTACAGATGGAAAAGCTAAAGGATCTAGATATTAAGTAATTCATTCAGGGGCATGCAGCCAGCCGCTGAGGCTAGTTTGGAGATTTATAGACCAGGGTTGGATTCTAGTCCCCAGATCTCCTATGCAGCTCCCAAGGAGACTTAAAACCAGTGATGCAAGTTGTTAGCTCTGTTTCATAGCAACCTCTGGTGGATGTCTGTGATCACTACATCTATATTCATCACACACAGCCTTCTTGCCTAGGCTAGGGAGGAGGAACACAATCCCATCTTGCGATTTGAAAACCTCTTACAGAATGGTTTAGTTCAGAACCTCAATGCCCAAATCCATTTCTGTTGGCCCTTTACCACCCCATATTGGCTAAACTTAACCCCTTTCTTCTGTTTCCTTCTTTTTCTCTTTCATTTTAATATTTACTAGTATGATAAAGCTATGATTTCATAAATGTGAGTGCCCTCCATTGATGCAAATCACAACCTGCCCCTAGCGCCAATAAATACACATCTCTCTTTATCCTTTGTGATTCCTTTTTGTATCTTTCTATAAATTATCCATAGAGAATCCTCTATAGATCCCAATGTCCTGGGTACCTGAATCTGATTTCTTTTAATTTAGTGATATAGAACTCAAGCATAGGTTACCTCGTTCTCAACACACTGACCAGTTCACCTCTCTTTCTAGACATAGATGTGCTCAATACTGGTCTCAGGTTATTATCTGACTGTATTTTTTTAATTAGCTTATACTTATATAACTGTTTAGTTTTTCAGAATCACTCGTTCACAACATTCATGGAAGAAAACACTCTGTTGCTAATACCATTTTACAAATGAAAAAACTAAGAGTGAGAGGAGTTAAATAATTTTCCCAAAGTCAAACAAGAAGTGGTGGAGTGTTGACTTACATTCATCTCTTCATTCCTAGTCCAGTGCTCATCCTATTATATTATGCTTTTCCTTCTTCCCTTCTTATTTCTTCTTCCTTTTTCTTTCTTTCACGTGTCCTCATCTGACTCAAAGACATATTGTTAATCTTAAAACTAAAGGAGCTGCTGTTTTAATCCCTCTCTACCTCCTATCTTCATGCCATTCACTGCACAATTATTACCATTCCTGAAAACATAAAATAAACCATAGATTTGTGGGGAACCTAGGTGGTGCATTGGAGAGTGCTGGGGCTGGAGTCAGGAAGACCTGTGGGGTTACAAAGAATCAGACATGACTGAAAAACAACAAACCATTGATTCACAAAGATCCAGAGACCAAGAGAAACTGGGCCAAAACTCAAGTAATTGGGCAGCAAACAAACCTCGAATTTAGGAAAACTTGGATTCCACCTCTAATATTGCTACACCTCAGTCTACTCATTTGAAAATCTAGGCATAATAATAATATCTGGCTGGAGTACCTATTTCACAGAGATATTATAAGACTCAAATGAAGCATATAAAATATCTTTCAAAATTTAAAGCACTAGATAAATTCAGTACAATTTCTTTCTTCTAGAAGGTGACACAGTGGAACCTAGAGACAGGAAGACCTACATTTGAGCCCTGCCTTATATACTTACTAGTTGTGTGACCCTAGACAAGTTTCTTAAACTCTCTCTGCCTGTATTTTCTCATTTGTAAAATAATATCACCTAACTTAGAATTGTGAGTAAAAAATAAAATTATATTTTTAAAGTGCTTTTTAAACCTTAAAGTAATAGCTAAATGCTAACTATTGTTACTATGTTGGCATCTAGGAATGGGGGAAGAGAGTTTATGGGATTCCTACGAGAAGGTTTATATTGTCACTCATAGAAAGCCATGAAAATAGCTATCAGAAAAGAGAGAACAAACTAAAGGGATAAACTGGAGATTTATTGGTTAGGTTACTATACAGTAACAAAGTCTGGAGATGACCAAAACCTGTGTGCTTCCTGGGGTCAAAAGATATAAAACAAGCTTTTCCATTAGAGTAGAATTGTACTTCTACTACTCATAGACCATATTACTCATACAATGTCAAGGAGACTATACTGTCTCAGTCTTGAGCATCTCTTGTCCTTAACATTTTCTTCTCATCTAGCCTTTAGCATTTTGGAAAATATTCATACAAGATCGTGCCATGGTATTTGTCCTCAGTTACCTTGTTTCTGGACATGTACTTCTCAAAGGTATCATATTTATAAACTTTAATACTTAAATAATCAACCAATAATAATTTATTAATCATCTTAAACATTAGAGCTACAAAGTCAAAAGATACAAAATCCTTCGAGAAACTTAATGGATATAATATGAACACATATTGTATATAAATATATGGGTATGTATATGTGTGTGATGTTGTTGTCCAATAATTTCAAGGGCAGGAGACAAGGGGAAAAGATCAAATACTTTTACAATTGTGAAAGCAATCCTTATAGTCAAAACTGCACAGACTCATTCAAGGACAGCAAATAGTTTTTTAAAATAGTGGATGAGACCATCTGTTTTACTATGTCCTTGCACTAGGATTGGGGACTTTCTAATATTAGGTCACCAGGTGGTTGGGGGATTTCTATGCTACTAACTCATCAAAAAAGATTACACTTGTGAAATAATATCTGTAAATTACTTAGCATAGTGCCTGGCATATATTAGGCACTTAATAAATGCTTGCTTCCTTTTCAAACACATTCCCTACCTTCAAGATGTCATGAAATAATTGATTCCTATTTTTCCTCCGCATGGGAAATAGAGAAAGCAACATACATAGACTCTAATTTCATTTCTTAGGAAATTTTAACAGAGCTAATCAATCTGAATTCATGATATTCATAGAAATAATGTAATTAGTGCCAAGGTTATATGATTACAGGTTAAAGTCTAAAAGCACTTGTACATATAAAGAATAATGAAAGAAAAACATTTGCTTTATTGTTGACATTTACTATATTGCATGCGGCATCTAGGTGGCAGAGTGGATAGAGTACAGGGCCTAGAGTCAGAAAGACTCAACTTCCTGAGTTCAAATCTGGCCTCAGACACTTATTAGCTGTGTGACCCGGGACAAGTCACTTTACCCTGTTTGCCTCAGTTTTCTCCTCTGTAAAAAAGACCTGGAGAAGGAAATGGCAAACCACCCCAGTATCTCTTCCAAGAAAATTCCAAAAGGGGTCATGAAGAGTTGGACACAATTGAAAACTACTCAATAACAACAAAAATGCCAAGTACCATGCTGCTAAGTATAAAATATGATAAACACTATAATAGCACTGAAAAACTGGTCAAAAGATTAAAGGTCAAGTGATAAGGAACAACATTGGAACTGAAGTTTTGACATACAGCAATCTTTATAATAAAATTTTAAGTGATTTGGTCTGAGAAAAATATATGATATTAATCTGATTTTTATAAATTATTTTATAGGAATAGAAACCACAGTATTCATAGGACTAATTTCAGATCATCCAGGATCAGCTGTGATAAAAACTGCTGAATATACCATTCATCTTTCAAAAGTACTCCCTCAATGCCTTCCTTCTTTATCTTTTTGTATCACAATTCTTTAATGTACCATTTGCATAGTTCCTTTCCTCACAATTCTAATTCTCCTCATAAATATTTACATCAGTTAAAAAACAGTTTAATTATGCAAGTACTGGTTGGCAGGAAGAGCACAGATAAATGAAATCCACAGATAATCCCAAAATTGGTCTTAATCAAAATAACTTCAACCTCTCTTATACACCTTACAACTCTATTTTCACTCCTTTTCTTGTTTTTCAGTTGTTTTCAGTTGTGTCCAACTCTTAATGACCCAATTTGGAGTTTTCTTGGCAAAGAACCTAGAATGATTTTCCTTTTCCTGCTCCAGGTTATTTTACAGATGAGGAAACTGAGGCCAACAGGGTTAAGTGACTTGCCCATGGTCACACAGCTAGTAAATGTCTGAGGCTAGATTTGAACCTAGGAAGATAGATTAGTCTTTCTGACTCCAGGGCCAGCACTCCATCCATTGCATCACCTTGCTGCCCACCACTCCTTTTACCAGAGCTACTAATCTCCTTTCATTTTCTTGACCCCCTCATGAAAGGAATGGGAAAGCACAATGACCAGGAAGAAAAAGGAAGACGTGATAGAAGATATTTCATCCCTCATACTAACGATAGCTAGTATTTTTATTGGAGCAGCTTGGTGGCACAACAGTTAGAGTGCTGGGTCTGGGGCCAAGAAGACTCACCTTCCTGAGTTCAAATCTGACCTCATATGCTACTAGCCATGTGGCCCTGGTCAAGTCACTTAACCTTGTTTGCCTCCATTTCCTAATCTGTAAAATGAGCTGGAGAAAAAAAAGGCAAACCACTCCAGTATCTTTGCCAAGAAAATGCCAAATGGAGTCATGAAGAGCTGAACACAGCTGAAACAACTCAACAACAACATTTATATAGTGCTTACTATGTGCCAAGCACTGTGCTAAGCACTTTAAAATTATCTCACTCAATCTTCACTACTACCCTGGGAGGTAAGTGCTTTTATTATCTCCATTTTACAGAATGAAGAAAATGAGACCAAAAAAAATGGTTAAATGGCTTAACTAAGACCACAAAGCTAGTAAGTGGCTGAGGTCAGATTAGAACCCTTCTTCCTGACTCCAGAACCTGCCCTCTTTGCTATACATCATCTAGCTATGCCTAAGTGATCTGAAGTTATTTGTAAGTATTCTCTGGCTTCTATTTATATAAAAATATCTTTAAAAATCAAATTGACATAATGCAATTTTTTTCCCCAATCACTTAAAATTTTAGTAAGTTTCTAAGGGCTAGTGTTACCTGTGTATCAAAACCTCAATTCCAATTTTTCATATTGTTTCATACTTTGGACTGTGTTTCCATGCTATGCACACCGATATTGCTGGATGAACAAATGAATAAACAGCCTGCTTCAATCTCAGACTCAATCAGAATTGTTAGAGACAGTCTCCATCCCATACAGCTCCAGTAATGCCGTGAACCTGTATGAAATAAAGGCCAAAAATAAATAGTTAGCATGGTGAGAAAATGAAACAGTTAACTGAGAGAACTACTCTGTGATTTGACAGTTCCAAAGTGGAACCATATAGTGGGTAGAGCAGAAATCTGTGTATGCTTTAGATTAGAATATAAGGTAGGTCCAGGAGGTTCAGATTAATGCCCTGATCTCTAGCAACTGAAGTTAAAAATTTTTTTTTAATTTAAAAAAAAAATCTGACTAGAGAAGCTATTTTTCCTTGGGGCATCTATAAAAACCAGTACTTACAAAGTTTTTCAAAAGCCAGAGATGTGTTGGTTGATTTTTTCAACTGCTTTCTTTTTTCCTAATTCTTTTTTTTCTCTTAATTCTTCTTCCAGGGTAGGGCAGATTGGGTCAGAGAGAGTGGATGGATATCTTTGTAAATTAAGGTGATAGAAAAACAAAAAGATATATCAACTAAAAGTTCTCTCCTTGAGCCTGATAAAGTTCTTTTTTTTTTTAAAGCCATTCATCAAGAATCTTTGCTTCATTTTAGAGGGAGGGGGAATATGATAAATGGTAGGAGTCAGTCAAAAGCCTCCAAGGAATTCCTGTTTGAGGGTCATGAATATTCTGATGACATTGTTGCTTTTTTACTCCATAAATGAGTGTCAGCAATCAAATCACAGCTTCTGTAAAGATAGGATGGGAGAAACTGTATTTTTAATTAAATAGATAAACAATTCTGCCTTTCTCCTTCCCAATTTCTATAAGCAACATAAATATATATATACACACTTGTGTATATATGTATATATATGTGTGTGTGTGTGTATATATATATATATATATGGTATATGTACATATAAAATTTTACTAACAGATTCTAATACCTACCTAGCATGGATGACAAAGGGAAATTAAAATTAACAATTATTTCAGAAAAAGTAAAATTAAGGGCAGTCAAAACTAGATAGTTTTCCAGACACCAAAATAACACAAAATTATTCAACCAAATCATTTGTGAAGTTATTGCTTCTCTACTTTCAGTTCAAGAGTAAGCAATTATGTTTGGGGGCATATATTTTCGAGCTTAGCCTAAAGCAAAATTAGTTTGGAAAAGAACCAAGAAGTCACTCAGCTTGAGGCACTCCTGCCCATCTAAGATATGTTTGCTTTGGGGACTAAGGATGCCTGGAGTTGGGAAAGTATGCTAGTGCCCTAGAGAACTCAGAGTAGCCAAAAATATCTTCTTAAATTTTGGTTTTACTGTGGTGTGGTTTTCACTGTTGAAGTGTCTCATTTATATTGGGATTAATTAACCATCCAGATTCATATTCATGCATTTTAGATCATCCTGAGAGCAGCAGAAAATGAGTAATTCATATTCCAGAGCACACAGTTGCAATTTGTATGCATAATGAGCACTTGTGGAGGGAGAATGCATCAGGTCCAGGGGGTGAGCAAAGTACATTTGTGCACAAACTTATCCTTTAAGGGAATATGTATTTCATAACTCCAAAAGTTGAGATGTGTTCTGTTCATTCATTAAGCAGCTGAACAGGTAAGAGGACAAAAAAACTCAATTAACACAAGAAAGTAAATTAAGTTGGTGCAAGGAGGAAGGGTCTGAAAAATCAAGCCTATTTCGCCAATGTGTTTCCCCCAAGGAATTTAGCCAATTATCTCTAATACTGATTTAACAGGTTTAAAAGTTTTTCCTCCATTTCAATACCAATTAGCATCATGTCTGAATCGAAAGACATTGACTACTTAGGTCATTTTTTCAGGAGGATCTCTATATTTAGATTACTGTGAGAAATTTGTTATTTGCACTGGTGAAGCAGATAACCCAAAAGGTAGCTTCATGTGTAAATGATTTTCATAGGAAATATTTTTCCTTTCAAATGCAATTTTTCTTTTCCAAATCTGTACAAAGGCATCTTACTATAGGACTAGAGATACACTGTGGCATTTAAGGATATTGCTTCATTTGGAAATAATAATGGCTCACCTATATAGTGCTTTAATGTCTACAAAGAATCTTATCTATAGTATCTGTAATGGGGAGAATTTGAGGAAAGGTGTGTGGTACAAGGGAATTTTGAAAGGAGGTTATCAGGGATTTATTAAGATAGTAAATCTAGGCTACAGGTAGGCTGGAATAAGGAGATTCAGGATATAATAGGGCTGAAGTCAGGAGTTTAACTCTGAAGGAATAAGATCTTCAGGGAGAGGGAGAATTAATCTAACAGGCAAATCGACTCAGACTTAAATACAGGCTGAGGGAAATAGACTAAACTGAAATTAACAACAGGCTTAGTTAATTTCACAGGAAAGGACTTGTTTTGAAGTTACACCTTCCTCCAAGATGGATACCCCGGCTTTCCTTCAAGCCCAGAGTATGTTGGTTCTTTCCCTCTTCTTCCCTCTCTTAATAACTAACTGACAAATTATACTAATAAGTCTGTTGAAACATAAAAGGGTTTATTATTTTCAAAAGGATGATCTGACAGGAAAGTGGATTAAGAAAGCCCTAACAGTTGTCTCAGGAACCTCAGGTGGGAGAAGGGAGGTAGAGATGGGGTCTGAGTAAGGACCTGCCTTTAACTCAAGCTTACAAAGTGCTCTTGATATCTAAAGGGAATAAATGATGACTGACTAGTTTCTTTATATCTAATATTGTCAATTATAATTAACCCTTCACGAATTTGAACTCCTCTCTAATTACTCTCCTTATTAACTCCACAGACATATAAGGTAAGGGAGGGAAGGTAGGAAATAATATAGGGAAGAAAGATATAAAGGGTTTATCCAAAATAACAATTTCTTAAATAAATATTTCAAAACTAGGCTAAATTTCAATTCTACAGATAGGTAAGGAGGAAGCTTGGCTGGTCAGACAACCTCCCTCCACAGGAGACCTAAACCAACTGAACTTTTCCTCAAGATTCCAAACCCCTAACTGCTTTCAGAACTCAGCCAAAGCTAGAAAAAACTATATGACCCCCTCTCTCTATACTACATATCTCATTTGGTTCTCTTTCCTGAGGGGTAAGCTCTATTATTACCCCACACACACACTTTTACAGATGAGTGAACTAAGGCTAAAAGAGGTTGAGACTTCCTCAGGATTACCCAGTTAATAAGTGTCTGAGGAAGAAATCAAATTCAGATCTTTCTGACTGCAAGTCTAGCACTCTGTTCACTAAATCACTTAGCTGTGACTTAGCTCCCTGGCTATGTCCAGGCCTCAAAAAAAATGCCTTTTTCTTCTCTTCCTCCAATTTGAAACCAATCCAAATGGGTATGGGGTGTTCAGGGAGGACTAGCACCTCTGTTGTGAAGGCTTGTTAAGCCCTTTCCAGGACTGCTCATCCACCTTTCACCCAACTCTCCCCTGTGGCTCTACAAAGTTGTAGCATGCTCAGCAGCAACACTCCAGTAAAACCATCTCAGCAAGTTGGCTAAACCAGGTGAATAACTGAGAGGCCTCAAACCCATTTGTGAGGTAGGGTGAATGTCTTCCCCAAGCATGTGAAAACTTCTCCCCAAAGAATAGATTGATGACTCTAGAAAAGAGAGGGAGGCTGGTGACTCTGCTTCATTTAAATTCAATTCAAGTGCAAGGCAGCACATCACTCTTGTGATGTCATTGGTCCTCTTTGAAAAGGAAGGGCAAACAAAACAGCAAGTACATCTCATTTCTGTTTCAGAAGTCTGAGTATTACAAACATCTTTCATATAGCAATCTGTCATGATAGAGCAAAATTTGGCATCCATCAACCCATATCTAAACTTCCAGATACACCTACAAACTCAACTCCCTTGACATTTTCCAGTTTAACAACTCATCAGTCTGATGTCTCTCTTACTCCTTTCTCTATTGGTCAGTTCTTCTCCCTCCAATAGAACCTTTCTAGTAGAGTCAAATCCTTGTTAATGTTTGGGCAAGGTTCAGATATATTCTTTACCCTAGCATTCAAAACTGCTCCAACCTATCATTTCAAACTTATTTCATACTACTCTAGGCACCATATGTTAGGGAAAGCATTAACAAACTGGAGCACATTTAGAAGACAACTACAATGCAGAAAGAACTGGAGATTATGACATACAAACATCTATTGAAGGGAAGGTTTAACCCTGGAAAGAAGACATATACTAGTAAACATTTTCAAGCATTTGAAGAATTAAGTGGGAGAATTTTTAAATTTGTTCTACTTGGTCCCAGGAGGCAGAGCTAAGAGCCATTGTGGGGTGGGCAGGGGATTGAAAAGAGGTAGATTTCAGCTCTATTTAAGAAAAATTTTGTGATACGGAAAGCTGTCAAAAGGTGGGAAGGTCTGGCTCAGGAAAGGAAAGTTCTCCCTCACTGGAAGCCTTCAAGTGATGTCAATATCACAATTTCTCAGGATTGTTATACAGGGGATTCCTATCTAGGAGTAGGTTGGACTAGATGACTGCTCAATTCTCTTTCAGTCCTGAGATTCTGTGATTCTCTGATATTCCTTATATTCTATGTTTGAACAGATTGGACTTTTAGCTATGTTCCAATCTCATCCTCTTCTGTTTTATTTCTATGTATTTGTGCAGCCCACCACCATGCCTGAAGCAGACTTCCCTCACATCCCTCTGAATTAAAATTCTTCCTTCCCTTAGAGATTCAGTTCAGGTGTTACTTACTCAAAGAAGCTTTTGCTAATTCATCCTTAAATTTCTTATGTCACTCAATTTGTCTACTCCACTTATATATAACTGTATTCATTCTTTATTAAATATTCTATTGTATTTTTATTTATTTTGCTAAATAATTCCCAATTAAAATTTTTTATATTTTTTTAATTCAGCCCTTCCCTACACCATAGAAGACACCATCAAGCAAAATATATAGATTATATCTTTCATGTTTCACTTCTCAGTTCATTCACAACTATTTTTCTAAATATTAAATATGTACACTTAACTATATTCTAATTAGGTTTTTAACCCTTTTTTAAAATGTATTTATTTATTATAAATTACATGTTATATGATTGGGGATGTAGACTCTAAATGATCACTCTATTACAAACATTAATAATATGGAAATAGATCTTGATCAATGATACATGTAAAACCCAGGAGAATTGCTCATTGGCTACAGGAGGGGGAAGGGGTAGGGAAGAACATGAATCACGAAACCAAGGGAAAATCTTCTAAACTAGTTAATTAATTGATTGATTGATTGATTGCAAAAAAAAAATTTAATTTGAACCCAGGAAAAATTAATTAATTAATTGCATGTTATAACAAATTTCCATACAAGTTTTCCTAATTTACATGATCAAACTTATCTCCCTTCCTCCCTTTCCTTGCCCATCTGCATAATGGCAGTCAGTTCAATCTCCTACATGTATTATCATGTAAAACATATTTCCGTTTTGTTTATTTTTATAAATAACTCATTTATTTTTATATATACATATGTGGCAGAGGGAGGAAGAGATAGTAAGAAAGATAATTATATGAAAGATAGATGATAAATAGATAGATGATTAAGTAAATATTTAAATAGAAGATAGAGCATTTTATCAAATACTATGATCCATGCAAAACACTATTATCACATAGATTTTAGACCATCTATAAACATTAATTTAGCTACTGGCAGCCTAAATAGTATATCCTTGTCCAGAGAATGGACAAACTTCTAAAGAAACAGAATAATATCCAATTATCTGGTTATACACAAATATATACAACGTGATGGGAATTACACCAGTGACTTCATTGGTATATGAACCTTTCAAATGAGAAAACTATAGGCTGACACCTTCTCTTAGGACATTGCCAGAACAATGAAAGGTCAAATTATTTATCCAGGATCATGTAGACAATATACATCAGAATGGAGATTCAGGTCTTCCTTGGTCCAAGGCCAGCTAACTATCCACTATTGCCTACTTGCCTTTCAAATCCTATCATATCAAAAGAATATTATTATCATGAAATGATGTCAAGTAATAAGTGAGAGTGTGCTGGAACCACCTCAAACTCTAGAAATATTTACTGTTAAATTTTCAATACCTTGGAAATAAGCAAACACTGAATTTAGGCTTGATTTGTTTTATTAATTGTCCAAATTTAAGAAAATAGGGGAGAAAGTGTTAATATTGAAGATTAAACTTTAAAAGTATGTCATACTTTTTTTCTAGAGAGTTGGTTGTTAATACGCAATAGAGTACTGGGCCTAGAGTCAGGAAACCTTAGTTCAAGACTAATCTTGACACTTAGTAGTATTGTAACCCTGGGCAAGTCATTTATCTTCTATCTAACTCAGCTTCCTCAACTATAAAATAATAGCACCTATTTTCCAAAGTTGTTGCAAAAATCAAAGATAATATTTGTAAAGCATTGGCACATAGTAGGTGCTATATAAATGCTTGCTGTTGTTTTTACCTCTGGCAGCTGGTACTGTATCAAACCAGTTAAACTGAAATTACTGGGAAGTTCATTCAGTGACCTTAGAGTCTCAAGATTTGAGTTTAAACGAGGGTGTGCCACTAGCCATATGACCTCATATATGTCATTTAATCTCTGTGAATCTTAGTCTCAACATCTGTAAAATGGAACTAAGTTTTTACTTCCAACCTCAAGAGAATGAGAATCAAAATGGGATATTACATATAAAGCTTTTCATAAACATAAAGTGTTATATCATTCTAATTAGCCTAACCACTTAATGATGACTTCCTCATTGAGGAATAGACAGATGAGAACAATTTGTTCCAAACAGCCATGAAGATGGCTGAGGCAGGCACTGTGGAGGTCTTAGACCTTCAACAGAAATCAAAACACCACGATAATCCACAATATCCCAGACCATTCTCAGTTGTCTTGATTTTTGACTTATGTGCAGGTGGAAAGTTTGCCACACCTGAGCTACATTCCCAGCATCCTTTTAAGTACATCCTCATTTGATGCACAGAGGCTTGGGAGATAAATTTGGCTGAGACTCCGCTGTGGGGCTCTTTTTGGGCTGTACTTTGGTAAAGTGCTGCAGGTGTGAGTCTCTGGCTCTCTTTGCTCTGCTCACTTGACTGAAAGAATCCTTTTCTTTTCCCTCTCTTTTTGATTATTATTAAAATCCTATATATTTTTAAATACTAAAAGTATTTATTCACTTTTACTCCTATACTTACCACCAGACTTGGGTAATTCTGGAATACAGATTGAAGCTGATGAGTTTGTACAACCCTTCCTCACTTAAATTCAACTCACAGGCAAGTCAAAACCTGACCCTGTGATATTATTTGTCCTGTTGGAAACAAAGAGAACAAGGAGGAACAACAATTTCCAACTTTCATCTATATCTCTGATAAGTTTGAATTCCACAACATGATACCATTCCCAGAAGGAGCTAATCCCCTAAAGCAGGGGTCAGCAACCTTTTTGGCCGTGAGAGCCATAAACACCACATTTTTAAAATGTAATTTCATGAGAGCCGTACAATGCTCACAGTGTGCACTCCTGTAACAGTGCCTGAAAAAAAAATGACTTTATGGCTCGAGAGCCATACATTGCTGACCCCTGCCCTAAAGTCTCATCATCATGCTGTTCTTCAGCTTCAAACACTAGCCATACTTTCTTCCTTGAAACTTATTAGGGTCTCTGTTCACTTGTAACAACCTCAAAAAATCCTTTACACTCTGGAACTGAAAAATCACAACTGTGTATCCCCTTCAGTAGCAGCTACACCCAGTGCTAGCAAAGGATAGCCAGTAATCTCTTTCTGGCCAGTTGTCCAAATCCTTACTGTTCCTGAAAGCTTTCAAAGTTGCTGCTCAGCCATCTCCGAAGTCCACTACTGATGCTTATGCTTTGCTCCAGATTAAACCCCTACCTCCATGTCAAAGACCTCTCCTGCCAACCTCCTAAGTTGTTTTAGGCTAGAAAAAGGTCTTGCTCTTTTTCATTGGCTCTGTTGCTCCAAAATTTGGTTTGAAGTATTATTTTAAAGTTTTTTGGAGGGTAATGTTGGGAGAGTTCAGATGTGTTACTACCTCTACTTTACCAACTTGACTTTGCCTTTCAAAACCTGATTTATTTCAGTAAGCTATTGATACTGAAAAATGAAATAAATATGAAGTAAAGGACATTGGTTCCAATAATAACAATTGCATGCAGAAGGTTATTTCTATAAGCCAAGTATCATATCTAGGATACTAGAAGGGACACACATGGGCATAGAACTATTATTTAGCAAAGATTTTATATCCTTGCCATGTATTCACATGAAAACCCAGGGTAACACCAGTTTTAAATACAAACTCATTTGTAAACTCTTATGGAGAAAATTGGTGAGAAATATGAACAGGCAGCAGAATTTCTGTGGGGAAAGCACAAATTCAAGGATCAGAGGATTTGGCTTTAAATCTTGGCTCTACCATTTATTACTCTATGACTCTGAAAAAGTCTCTTTTACTCTATTAGTCTCAGTTTCCTCATCTGTAAAATAATTAGGTTAGACTAAATGATCTTTGTTATTCCTTCTAGTTCTAAACTTAATTTTCCTATAATCCCTGCATTGCCTCATTTTGTCTTCCATTGCAAGAAGTGGAAAAATATGCATAAGTTGTTAATTAGCAAAGATGATAATGACCCTTTAAGATTTTAATTATATTTCCCTTCAGAGAACATAAACATAATCATTTGACTCATTATTGATACAGCAGGTCATCTAGAGAGAATTGTTTGGTTTAGATTATTATGGAAAGAGTCACCACTTGGTGCTGACCCATAAAAAAGAATTTCATTGTAAACTGTTTTTTGCTTTTTTTATAGTACAAACCCAAGAATAGTAGAGAGAAGAGCAAATTTGGCTGCTAGGTCATTGGTATGTAAAAGTATTCCCTAGTGACAGCTTTTGGGAAAAGGCACATGGTAGTTGGATGTGTTCTTACCCAAGCAACCCAAGAACAATTCTTAGAACTCAAATCCCCAAACTCTTGAGTACCTGGGCACTAATCTAAAGAGGCAATAGCAGATATATACATGCTCTCAACCATGTGGTATATGAGGAGGGGGAAACAATATAATCTGAGAAGTAAAAATTCTTAGAGGATCATTGAGATTTCTTGAATCTTAACCTCCAGGATAAAAGAAGAGAGAATTCTTCTAGGAAGCATAATCCCATGATCTAACCTCCTGGAAAAAAGAACTTGGCACTTTCTCATAGCAATATTAAATCCAAGAGTTTGGGGGCCCAAGCTTCTAGAAAGAAAAGAAGATTCCTGCCAGCATTGGTCTATTGGAAAGAAGATATCTTAAAATCCAGCTTCCTACAGAAAAAAGGGGCCCTCCTAGGAATAAACAGACTCTTTGGGGGGGGGGAAGAGAAGAGGATAATGCCCATGCTTCCCAAAATTGACATAGAAAAAAGGACCTAATAATAAACCTATAAAATCACAGTAAAAGCAGTATCTAACCCTTCCTCTGCCCCCATACAAGATAAGCTGTTTGTTTGTTTTTTTCTTGAAAGGTATTGAAACCATTCTTGAGTTAGTTGACTAAGAGAACTAAAGGCTTCCACTGCTGACATCACATCCTCCTTGCCTGAGTATAAAACAACCATGAAGAGCTCCAGAAACACTTTCTGATCATTAGCTGGTCAGTAGATCATGATGAACAACTTGGGCAAGTAAGTTTCATCCACCTTAATTAACTGTGTAGGTATCTTCAATGATTATCCTTAAATATCCTTCTCCTAAAAAAAGTCTATTTTGCTGAGGAATGGAACAATTAGCATTCCATTAATTTTGTTCCAATATCCAACCTAAACTATTAAAAGATTATCCCAACTTACACCCACCCAGCCCAGAACAGATACAAAAGACCCAAAGTTATTTATCTTGCCTTCTGAGATTATTATGAGTTCTTTGAACAATACAGATTTAATAGGAAGGGGGGTTATTTTGTTATCAAATCCAACTTTGTTTCCCTTCTGGGAAAACCCAGGCTATCAAAATACTACCACAAAAATAATCCCTGGAGTGAAATAAGGCCTTGGTAGAAATTCTGTGAGTTGCCCTGATAGTAACTTCAAATTCATTTCCCTACCAATAGATATCCAAACCAAAGGATTGTGTCAAATGTCTGGAAGACCATAAAGTCTCTATTGGGTCAAACTCACAAGGGAAGAAAAATGATATCAATTACTTATGAACTATTATTAGTTATTTATGCATTTGCTGCATTGTCTGCAGGATGAAATAAAGTCTATCCTATTCACATATGCATTTGTATCTGGAGTGTGAGGGATCTAAGGACCCTTTCCCCCATATTAGCTGAAACTTAGTTATGAGCAATATTCTAAACTTACCAAGTAGAAACTATGATTGGAAGAGGGGAAAAGACAAAGAAATGTTTCTTGGCACAGTCCCCAAAACTGAACCTGATTCATGAAAGCTGAGCTTCAAGTATTGGGCTTTAGGTTAAACAAGCTTAAAGAAAGCTTAGTGAGAAATCCAACTAAGCAAAATTATTCCAAGGGCATTTAAGGATGGAACTGGAAGGAAGACCATAAATAGATGAAAGATGGTAAAACTCCATAAAGATTTTTATAGCAAAGACTTTTTCATCATCAAGGACCGTAGAGCCCAAAAACCTGAACTCTAATATAACAGTCCCAGATGTACTTCTTGAGAAAGTAGAAATGGTACTGAATAAAGCCAAAATGGGAAAAGTAGCTATATATACAAAGAAGATCTATATCAGATGAGATACAATTTTGAGGAAATAATTCTTAAGGTATCTGAAAAAATGGAAGGGTATCAAAGGAATGGGAAAATGTTAAGCCATATTATTACCCCAAAATATGATTTATCAATTTATCAATATGATATCAATAGGTAGCAATCCATATGCCTATTTTTCCATCTACTATGTGTAGCACTTTATCTGGGCTCATTCCCCCAACTCCCACTTGCACAAAATTGGCTAGCATTCTGTGTGGCTCACAAACCTCTACCAGTATTCTTTCCTTTGACAATTAGCTAGTAAAATCAGTTCTCTAACAAAAGCATGTTCACAAATGGAGCAGCAAGAACCCTAAAATGTGGGCACCATTCTCCTCACAAATACACACAGAGCCCACTTTTATCAAAGAAACAAAAGTTTATAGTATGATGGCATTGAGACACATGTAGGAAACATACATGGCCAGTGTGACTCAAAACTCTGGAACTGTAAGACTTCAGTGCCCTTTATTTCTCCAGAAAATTTTCATAAAGTTCATGGCAGAGTGAGGTATCATCTGGACTTGTAGGGTGTGAAATGTTGAATAGACAAGTGAATTTGCTATTAGATTGGGTCAAGCAAGTTGATTATTAGGTTGGATCTTCACTAGGCTTGGCTGCTACTGCTAGAGCAAACATATTTTCTGATCACTGAGCTCAGCTACTTCTTGGTTGAGCTGGACAGATCCTTCAGCCCCTATTTGGCCACTGGGTTCTTCATAGGCTACTGTTGGATAGGTCAGTCCACTGGACTCCCTGTGCTCAGATTTTCAGGGGGCAACCATGGAATAGTCCACCTTCATCCACTAGAGTATCACACATCCACATCCACTAGAGTATCACACATCCACATCCACTAGAGTATCACACATCCACATCCACATCCACTGGTGTATCGCAGTTCTCCTTTCAACAAGAAAGCTGCTGTGCTCTTTCAGAAAGGGGAATACATTTTAGCCTAGAAGGAACAAAAGCCTCGCTTCTTTGACTCCTTCAGAGACTAGGCTTTGAAGCTGATCATCTCCAAACAGGTGAGATGGATTTAGTATCCCCTCCTTTATTATCCTTCCAGGTTCAGAGGAGTCATCCCTCAATTTTGAACTCTACCCTTGTTTATGATGATCAACTAAATTATACTTCTCAGATTCCTATTGGTTCTAAGGCAGATAAATGGTATGGAACAAAGTAATTATGCAAAGTTATTGGGCAAGTCCATTGTCTGGATCACATATTCCTATGTAATTAAGCCAGGCAGGTCTCAGATCTTTCTTAAGGTATAGGATTTTTCCTTTACATTTAAAAGACTTCTCTTTTACATTCAATGACTGTCTTTTGACCCTTCTAACCTTCAGCATGCTGAAATACAAAATGGGACATGCTGAATTACAAAACGAAGCATAGAACTTCCTTATATATAAATATTTTCATGAAATCAATCTATACACGTATTCCTCAATTCCTCAATAAGGTCATTTAAATTCTACAAGCAGGCTTTTGCACATAATATGCCATAGTAAATCACATCCTTAACATCATACCATTGACAGAAAGATGTGAGGAATATATGATCAATCCAATAAACAAACATTTACTAAGCATTTATTATTTGCTGGACTTATTTTTGGTTGCTAATTTTGTAATTTTTTGTGTTGACTACAAAAAAATAATTGATTCTATCGTGCAAAATGATGCCTTAAAGGATCTTCTCCAACAATAAGACTCCCATCTCAAAATAGCATAGGATTCCCTTAAAAACATAGTAACAGAGAAGGAAAGAGGAGGGGAGGAGACAGAGAGAGAAGAGCTCTTAAAGCCGAAAGATCTGAGTTCAAGGCTTGTCTCTGGCACATACTAGCTATGTAACCACAGGCAATAGTAATAAAGGAAGCTTTCAAAGATGCAGAGTTTTGAGCTGAATTTGAGAAAGATACATTTTTGAATATGGCTATTACTGGAATTTGTTTTGTTTAACCATGTACATTTGTTAGAAGGGCTTTGTTTGCCTTCCTTCTCCCCAGTATAGGTAGGAGAGCAATAAAATAAATTCCTGTTAAATGGGGAAAATTTTTTACGTAATAAAAAGTGTTTGAATGTTAATTAGTAAAGAGGTGGGAGGACAATATGCTGTAGAAGGAAGAGTATATACAAGGTGTTAGAGTTTTAAAATAAACTAAGATTTTTCTAGGACAAATTGTATAAAGGAAGAATGCAATTAGTAAATCTTGAACAGGGAATGGCATAAAATTCAAACATTACTTTGATAAATATATATATGTACATATATACACTCATATATACATACATATATATGCACGTACATATAATAATTACTATGTGCAAGGCACTGAGAGAGATAGAAATTATCTTTAATGAACATTCATTCTAATTATAACAATAGTTCACATTATTATGCTTTTATAGAATGCAAAATGCTTTCCTCCCAATAACCCTAAGAAGTAGATAATACAAATACAAAAAGTCTAATCCCTGTTATACACATAAGGCTCAGAAATATGAAATGACTCGTCCACTGTATAATGGGGAAAACCAGGGGAGTTAAACTAAAATATTATTTTGGGCTCAGTGGGGTGTGAGGGAGATAAGAATGACAGAAGGCAGGACCAAACAAGGTAGGGAGACTGGGTTTAACTGCTAAGGAGATTATCTGTTAACAGAAGTCTGCATCATCTTGACAAGGCCTATGAAAACTAGCAGGCCAATGGCAAGGGAGTTTATAACAATTTTAATTAAGGAAACTATGGTAAAGGATGGGAATAGGGGTTTCTACACTTTCAGACTAAGGGCAAACCACAGGGTCAGGGGAGGGACTTTTCTACACTCAACTGAGACCTAAGCAAGACAGGGCCCACAGAATAGCATGACTGAAGTGGGAATCCTCACATCAGAGTCCAGACTCACTCCAGTGATGTATCAGCTCCTCCAGGACCACTAGCTGTGCTCTTTCAGGTGGGTAGATTCTGGGAGCTAACCCAGCCCAAGTTAACCTGCAACTTAGTTTGGGATTAATAGTCTCTACCAAAATCTCCCACAAGTAGATGTCAGTCTTCCTTCAACATCTCTGGAAATCTGAGGTCTCCCAGGGTCAGTTGCAACTTGTCCCAACCACCACAGAGTCCGTCTCAGAGAGCAAGCCCCTCCCTGCTTCCCCAGTCCATTTGGAATTCTCCAGCCCTTCCTGTTAGGTCTCCTAACTAATAACTAAATAATCTTCCTCACAACAACTGTCACACATCTAGGAAATGTGAGAGCCAAGACTCAAATCCAGTTTTTTCTGACACTAAAACCAATGTTGTATTCATCATATTGAAGAAGTTAAACTAGATGATCCAACCCTAAATCCATAAATTAAGATCCACGATCCTAGAAGATTCTAATTTTTATCTAATATAACTCAATTCAGTTTAATAAGCATTTATTAAACACCTACCATGTATCTTGTTCTATTTTAGGCACTGGGGATACTAAGACAAAAATAAAATAAATAGTCCCTTTCATGATAGTGTTTATATCCTATAGAGAGTAAATAGCATGTATGTAGATGAGTAAATATAAAATATACATGAATTAAAAATAAACTAATAATGGAAGAGAATCAGTAATAATTGAAGGAATCAAGAAAAAGCTTTTATGGGATTATGAGAGAGAGTCATACAAAGACACACAGATGGGAAATGGAAAGCCATTTATGGAGAATAGTTAAGGACACAGCCTAGCACCAATTGTTACTGACATTATTGACAAGACTATAGTGAAGGTCAACAAGGCCATGATGGGGAATTGAGGTGAGGCTTTAACTAAAGAAAGGACTGAAAACATACAGAATTATACTACCATATACATCAAATTAAACAAAAGTGTATCTGGAGTTTTAAACAGGTTCTTCTTACATAAAAATCAGAGAGTATTTGAATTGACACATGAAAATCTTATAATGTTGTTTGAGTTTATCAGTGAGGGAGCTGTCTGTGGGAATCAAGTATGGAAAATACAAGTTGAACATTGTCTAAGAATATTTAATAGATTCACAGCCAGTTTCATAACATCTGTGTGGAATTCAAACTATACCATTTGTCACAGTTTTAAACTGTGGAGTTGTCTGTGCCCCAGCAGAGTTTTAGTGGTATTTATTTAAAAAGGGGAGATGAGGAAAACAAAGCTGTGCTGCAGTTAATTTAGTAGTAAAATGCTGGTGTCATTTGAAAATTAAAGCTCTGTCTTAAATTGACAATTAATCAAATTAATAAATTTCAATTTAATTCATAAATTTAATTAATTTAAGACATTTGTCTTTAGAAAATTTTAAGCTAAGTAGAGTTGTAATACAAATTTAGGGTAGATAAGATATCCTCTAAGATGCCTTCCAACTCTGGTATCCTTAAATAGTACAACAACAGACATATCATCCATTGCCAAGTCCATCAAAATCTCTCCAGTATGGTTAGATAGAGGACAGGTTATGCTCCACAGGCATAGCCATTAAGAATCCAGAGTCATCCACATACCACAATAAAGCAATAATGCAGGATTGGAGTAGAAAAATTTCTAAAATGCCAAATAATTCTAAAAATCTATTGGTGTTCAGAGCTAGTTCTCATGAAGACAAGAAAAGAAATCTAGAAGAAAGGGGAAAATAAACATAGAAACAGGTCACAAACATCAGGAACATGGTCTTGGGGGTATGATTACTTTCCTGACCTGAGTGTTACTAATGTATAACCTTGGACCAATCCTATACTCATAGAGATCTGTCATTAAAATAATCTGAATTATCATATATTTTATCTACAAATTGTATCCTTCTAATGAATGAGGGTACCAGATACACCCAAAATACTATCATTTTCAATCATGCTGCTAAAAACTACAAGTCAATAATCATTTATTAAATACCTACTATATGCCAAGCACTGTACTAAATAAGTAATAGAATAATTATTTTTGCTTCAAAATAAAGTTCCATTCTTTTTTTCTTTTGGTCAAAAATATTTTATTTTCTCAACTACATGTGATAATAATTTTCAATGTAAGTTTTCCAAAATTTTAAGATCCAAACCATTTCTCTCTCTCCTTTCCTTTCCCCACTCAGAGATGGTAAGCAATTTGATTGGGACCATGCACATATTATGCAAAACACACTTCCATATGGGTTATTGTTGTAAGAGTACACTCAGATAAAACCAAACACCCCCAAAAAACTGTAAATACACCAATGTGAAAAGATAGTGTGCTTGGATCTGCATCCAACTCCAATAGTTCATAAAGTTCCATTCTAATTAATTAAAATAAAGAATTTTGTATCTTAGTGAACTGTTAAGGACACACATCACAGGGTCACATATTTAGAGCTAGAGAGGACCTTAATGACTATCAAATCTAACTCCTTCGCCTTTTACAAGATAAACTTAGGACCAAAGAAGTCAAATGGCTTTCCCAGTCATGGAGCTGGTGACAGAGGTGGGGACTATGGAAAGGTGAAATACAGTAAATACATTTTCAGATGTCCCTATACAGTTGATTTTTGCTTATATGTTTCCCTTGGTGTCAAGGAAGAGTTCAGTGAGAAAGAATGGACAGTATTAATGGGAAATTACAGGTATTTAAACAAAAGGCAATAATAAAACTTTTGTTTTAAAGAAATATACAGGTGGCAGGTTGGTGGCTCAGTGGATTGAGAGCTAGACATAGAGATTAGAGGTCCTGGGTTCATATCTGGCCCCAGATATTTTCTAGCTGTGTGATCCTAGGCAATTCATTTAATCCCGATTGCCTAGTCCTAACTGATCTGCCTTGGAACCAATATTCAGTATTGATTCTGATTCTGATCTTTTTAAAAAAGAGAGAGCGAGAGAGAACAAGCGAGATACAATATTATGGGATTTCCCATGAAAATTGTAAGTAAATTTAATCTGCTTGTGCAAATTAGTAAAAAGCCAAAAAATTCAATGTTTTCCAAATGATTATTTCCTAACCAATATGCCTTCAGAAGGTTTGCCAATTAGTGAAATAAATTACCATAAACCGCAAGTATATGTCTCAGACTTGATTATAACAAAACACAGATATAATGAAAGAGCACAAAATGTGGACTCCAAGTACCTGGATTTGAATCTAGCTCTACTCTTGCCTACCTGTGTGACTCTGGGGAAGTAATCTAAGTTCTCTGAACTTTAGTTTTCTCATCTGTATGAAACTGACCTGGTTCTACATATAAAATGATAGGTTTGTGTTAGATGACTTCTATTGTCTCTTCCATCTCTAATCTCTGATTATGTAACCTCTACTTCATGGATGAGGACAGGAATATAGCTTAAAGAAAAGTTAGTCATTACATAATAATTGAGCATCCTATCATATGCTTAGCATTTTGGTAAGCTTGAAGAGTAAAGGCAACTAGATGATGCAGTTTCTAGAACTCCAGGCCTAATGCCAAGAAGACCTAGATTCAAATCTAGCTTCAGACACTTACTGTTGTGTGACCCTGGTCAAGTCATTTAACCATGTTTGTCTCAGTTTCCTCATATGTAAAATGAGCTGGAAAAGGAAACGACAAGTCATTCCAATATCTTTGCCAAGAAAACCCAAATCAGATTTCAAAGTGTCAGAGGTGACTGAAATAATTGAACATTAAAAAACATTAAGATGTCATTGAAGGTCCTCCAGAACCTAGCTTCACTCTAATTTTCCAGTTTCATTTCACAATATTCCCCCTCATGTTTTCTATATTGCAGGCAGACTGATCCACTAATGATTCTACAAATTCAGCCCATCATGTCTCACCTTTCTGTATCTATGAAGGCCAACTATCCCCAAGCCTAGAATGCATTCCTTTTTTCATCCTTTCTTATCTCCTCCATTAAAAATCTTCTTCCACCTTCAAGATTACACCTACTAATACCTTCTCTAAGAAGCATGTTTGAAAGAATTCTCTAAAATTTTCCTAAAGCACTTTATTTAGACCTCTGTTGGCTTCTTTATCTTGTATTATGTTTATCTATATACATTTCATATTCTGTCTTCTCCTCCTGCCACCAACCAATTTCCCCTTGGGATTCTTGCACTATGCTTTTATTATTTCACCAAAATTCATTTTTCCCCAATTATATCTGACTCTATACCAATATTTCCCCCACCCTGAATTAAACTGCAAGTTTCTTGAAGACAAGGAATATGGTTGTTTTATGTTAATATCTCCTGCATGCAAAACAGTACTTGCATATAATAAACTCTTAAATATGAGAAGAGAAAATTGGAGTTCATTAGCTGAAATGATTTTGAAGTGTCTTTAATATTTAGATTGAAGTTAGTTTTGATCTGATAGGAAATAGAAATTTGGTTTGAAAGTCTTTTTTTAAGGGCAATGATACAAGAAAAAAAGAAATTTGTAGTCTTAGAACAGATATATTAGAAAGGGGAGAGACCTCAGGCAAAGCCAACTATAAGGGTGTTACAGTAATCTGATATTTGAAGGGCTGGACAAGAAGACTCATGGTAGAAATAGAGAAAAAGGAATGAATTGAACACATTTTACCAAAAAAAAGAAATCTGTAGGATTTATTGACTGAATGTGAGAGGTCAAAGAGACAGAGAAGTCAAAGATAGCTCCAAGGGTTCTAACATAAGGATCAAAAACAACTTGCTTAAGATGAAATGTATGCTTCACCTAGCTCAACTTAAAGGGCAATGGAAACTATAAATATTTTTTCTTTCTTCTTTTCCTTTCTTTTTTCATTTGCATTATAAGGCAGGAACAGTAAACTTTTTAAAAAATTAATATATCAACACTATATGAATAAATTTTCCATCTCTAAGCTGTTTTTTTTCCTTCTCTATTTTTTTTCCAGCAATTGGAGGCTTCAAAGCACTAGTGGTTTAGGACAGAACTACCACACATGTGATACAGACTATCTAAGTTACATCAAACTTTTGCTCTATATGACTGATTATTTCTGGAGAATTTATTTAACATGTAGTATATTTGAATTTATAGAAGACTGAACCAAGTATTGACCAAGAGTACAAAAAAGATGCGTGATGTGTACAAAACAGCTCCATTTTAATAAAATATAGTAAAGCAGGGGAAGAGGATTCTTTTTCTTTCTGATGCTTAGTTTGGCAAAAAATAAAGCTAGGCTTGGAATTGGTGGACAACATGAATTTATTAAGTACCTATTAAGAGGCAGAGCTTGTGCTAGATAATGAGGATACAGGTACAAAGAATGGTGGGGTGGTGGCACAAAGAGAGGAGGGAAGAATATCTACTTGAAAGGAATCAGAAGATGTGGAATTTAATCCGCTGTAAAACTGTGCAGCCATGGACAAATCACTTAATGTGTCTGAATCAACCACAGTCATGGCTTACAACTGATAGATTATTCTTTGGGAGTCCTACACTGTTGCTTTATTATTACAGCATAATTCATTCCTCCCAAGTAAATCTGATTCCACACCAGTATAGTATTTCAAAATAGGTTATAGGATATGTCATATCTGTCTCTATTACTTCTTTAGGTTATAATTCTTTGTGGTCATAATACTACTTTTAAAGTTATCGCTGCCAACAAGCATTCACACACACACAGACACACACACACACACACACACACACACACATTTCTACATTTCTATTTTGCACCTGGTAAACAAAAATATATTTAGATGGCATTAAAATCATAGAATAGAGACCCAATAGTCTCAGGGCCAAAAATATAGCAATTTTATGTCTGTGTGTATATCCCTTAAAGGAAAAGAGAGCTCTTGGGAAATCATTCCTAACTTGTTTTGTGCTATATCTTTATATTAAAAGGCTCCATGGGTCAAATGCCTGTTACCTGTCACTTTCACTGGGGGAAGAATAATTCCAAATATTTGTAAATGAGCCCCTCCTCACCAAGGGCATATCCTGCGTAAGCTGACATCAAGTGACTATTATCTGGAATACACTGATAATGAGTTTCTAGAGTCTGGGAAAGGTGCCACTTGGTACAGAATTGTCCAAATGACAGTAATGAACAAGAATGAATGTTGAGAAAGTAAAGGTATTTTTCACAACTCTCAGTATCTCTCTTAGTTCCATAACCTGTCCTGGTGACTGCCATCACCATATCTATACTAATGTTCTATTCTACCCTGAGAGAGGTATGAGAAAAGTTATTTCTTTTTAAACAAGTACCACCACTACTCCAAAATTGGCATTACTCAAAAGGAAGAAACTAAGAGGTTACCACAACTAAAACAGATATAGCAAAACAGAACTCTTTCTCAAGATATAAATGTCATTACAAATGCCTTCAAGAAAAAACAGAAATATAGATCGGGAATGAAGCTTATAGATCACCTAATCCAACTTCCATCTATGAAGAATCTTCAACAAATAATCAGTCATCAAATATCTTCTTGAAACAAAAGAAATACAGAAATCCATCAATCAATATTTGATTATTTAATGCCTACTGTGTTGCCAGACACTGTACTGGGTCCTAGAAATACGGAGACAAAAGGGAAATAGTCCTTATACACAAAAAGTTTACATTCTATCATAAAAGACAGTACATACATATATTAGTATGTGAATAGAGACTAAGAAAATTTGATTTATTAACCCAGATAAGCACTTTCTTTCTCTCTAAGATTTAAGAGTCTTAGACAGTTGCTTAAAAAACAGAGAGATTAAGTGACTTGACCTAAGAAATAGACAATATGTATCAGAACATGGGCGTTTTTGGTTTTAAGGTACCTATTACACCACACACAAAATAAATATAACATAATTTGAGAGTCAGGACACTAGCACCTGGGGCAGATCAAAAAGAAAAGCTTTTTTTTTTTTTTTAACATTTATTAATATTCATTTTTAACATGGTTACATGATTCATGCTCCCCTTTCCCCTTCAACCCTCCCCCGCGCCCCCCCCCACCCTTGGCCGATGCGCGTTTCCACTAGTTTTGTCATGTGTCCTTGAACAAGACCAATTTCCAAATTGTTGGTAGTTGCATTGGTGTGGTAGTTTCGAGTCTACACCCTCAGTCATGTCCACCCTGACCCATGCGTTCAAGCAGTTGTTTTTCTTATATGTTTCCTCTTCTGCAGTCCTTCCTCTGAATGTGGG
>NC_058132.1:458519547-458541374 GCF_016433145.1 Gracilinanus agilis
ATTTCTCTACAAAGGAATACAGATAATTAGATCTCACTGAGGCCCTTAAAAAGGCAAATTTAAAAATTATAAGTTTTCTTTCTTTCCCCTCTGTATCTTATTTACCTTTTCAGGTTTCTCTCGATTTTTGTGGTTGGATATCAAACTTTCCATTTAGCCCCGGTCTTTTCTGTGCAAATACCTGGAATTCTTCAATTTTGTTGAATGCCCATACTTTCCCTTGGAAATATATAGTCAATTTTGATGGGTAGTTGATCCGTGGTTGCAGGCCCAGCTCTCTTGCCTTTCTGAATATTGTATTCCACGCCTTGCGGTCTTTTAGTGTTGAGGCTGCCAGATCCTGTGTGATCCTGATTGTTGCTCCTTGATATTTGAATTGTTTCTTTCTGGCTTCTTGTAAGATTTTTTCTTTTGCTTGGAAACTCTTGAATTTTGCAATAATGTTTCTTGGTGTTTTCCTTTCTTGATCGAATGCCGCAGGTGTTCTATGAATCCTTTCAATGTCTATATTGCCCTCTTGTTGTAGGACTTCAGGGCAATTTTGCTGAATTATTTCTGTTAGTATAGAGTCCAGGTTTTTATTAATTTCTGGTTTTTCTGGAAGACCAATTATTCTCAAATTGTCTCTTCTAGACCGGTTTTCTTGGTCTGTCACTCTCTCATTGAGATATTTCATGTTTCCTTCTATTTTTTCAGTCTTTTGGCTTTGTTTTATTTGTTCTTGTTGTCTTGAGAGATCATTAGTTTCTACTTGCTCAATTCTAGGCTTTAGGGATTGATTTTCGGCCATAATCTTCTGGTAATCGGCCATAATCTTTTGGTTTTCGGCCATAATCTTCTTGTTTTCGGCCATAATCTTCTGGTATTCCTTTTCAATCTGGTCATTTCTTGTGTTCAATTTGCTTATCAGTTCATTTGGTTTCTGAGCCTCGCTTTCCAGTTGCAAGATTCTACCTTTTAAGCTGTTATTTTCTTGCCAGATCTCTTCCATTTTCCTCAAAATCTCAGATTTGAACTCTTCCATAGGTTGTGAGGAGTTTTCCTTATTTGGGGAGGGTCTGGATGGTTGTTTGTTCTCCTCCTCTGTTTGCTCGGTTGTCTGGATTTTCTCTGTGTAGAAGCTGTCGAGTGTTAAAGACTTCTTTTTTTTGTTATTATTCTTTCTCTTCTGAATTTCCTGTAACTGGTTAGCCATCGTTAGCCCAGCAGCTTCTCAGGTTTATCCTCGCTCTCAGTGTCTGTCTGAGATCTATTGGCTCCTGAGGACTGAGTTTTAGTTTTTTCCAAGGTCAAGCCCCCTGGTGGATTCCCTTGCTAGAACCTCTGCAGGAGGTTTCTTTACAAGTCTCAGGGAGCTACTTCCACAGTCGTATATCCGTCTGCACTGGTTCCCCACTTGGGCTTTAGTTCCTGGTTGTGTTTGCCTCCACCCAAGCCTCTGCTCAGCCAGCACCCACGCCTCTGCTCAGCCGGCACCCAAGCCTCTGCTCAGCCAGCACCCACGCCTCTGCTCAGCCAGCGCTCCGCTCCCAGCTTCCGCTCTTCGCTTCCGCTCCCGCGCGCGCGCGCGCGTGCGCACTCAGCTTTCGCGTGCGTTCTTGACTTAATGGGGTCCTAAGTCTTGCTGCTCTCAGGAACAGGTCCCGGAGCTGCTGATGACTCGATGGGTGCCCCAAACTTGCTCTATTTCTTTTTAGCTGGGTTCAGAGCTATAGGTGAGTGTGGAGGGGGTGGGGGTGGGGCGGTTGCTCAGCTCGCGCTTGAGTGAGAGCCCTTTTTAGCTTGGAAATGTCTCGATTCCACGTACCTTCCACGCTGTGCCCTGTTGTGGGGTTCCTCCGTTCGTCTGGACTTGTTTTTATGTCCCCTTGAGGAGTTTTGTGTGTTTCGGTCAGGAGAGGTTTAGAGCTGCTTCTTACTCTGCCGCCATCTTAACCCGGAAGCATCTACTGTCAAGAAAAGCTTTTTTGTAGATGGTCGGTCCTGAGTTGAATTTTTTTAAAAATAAGGGATTCTCAGAAGTAAAGATAAGGAGAGAGTATACTGAGGGCATGGATAGCTAGATGATGCAGTGGATAGAGTGCCAGGCCTAGAAATCAGGAAGATTCATCTTCATGAGCTCAAATTCAGCTTCAGATACTTACTGACTTGTGGGACTCTGGGCAAAATACTTAACCTTATTGGCCTCAGTTTCTTCATCTGTAAAATGAGTTGGAGAAGGAAATGACAATCCACTCTAGTGTCTTTGCCAAGATCAGTTCACAACTCCACCAGCAGTGCATTAAAGTCCCAATTTTGCCATATCCCCTCCAACATTCATTACTCTCCCCTGCTATCATTTTAGCCAATCTGCTAGATGTGAGGTGGTACCTCAGAGTTGTTTTGATTTGCATTTCTTTAATTATTAGAGATTTAGAACACTTTCTCATGTGCTTATTGATACTTTTTATTTCTTTATCTGAAAATTGCCTATTCATGTCCCTTGCCCATTTATTAATTGGGGAATGGCTTGATTTTTTTTATACAGTTAATTTAGCTCCTTGTATATTTGAGTAATTAGACCTCTGTCAGAATTTTTTGTTATAAAGATTTTTTCTCCCCAGTTTGTTGTTTCCCTTCTGATTTTGGTTGCATTGTTTTTCTTTGAACAAAACCTTTTTAATTTAAAAACCCCAAATGGGGTCATGAAGATTCAGACATGACTGAAACAACTGAACAACAACAAACATTCAGGACATAGTAGTTTGCCAATGGCAAAACATAAGCACAGGAAATATACCATTTTGTGGGAGAAGGACAGCCTGGCCATGAAGAATGATAAAAAGGAATAGTATGTAATAAGGCTGAAAAAGTAGGTTGGTGGTACCCTCAACAGAAATAGGGAAGCTTGGAATAGTGTCAGGTTTAAAAGGAACAATAATGAGTTCTATTTTGGACATATAAAGTAAGAGTTGTCTATGAGACATATGGTTCAAAATGTCTAATAGATTATTGGTGATATAGGGTTTGACCTCAGATGAAAGGGACTAGATATAGATTTATGAAACATCTGCAAAGAAATCATAATTAAAACCATTAGAAGTGATGAGTTCAAGAGAATATATGTATAGAAAAAAAGTCCCGGATAGAGTCATGGGGCACAACAGTGGTTAAGAGATATGATAGTTGATGAGTTAGCAAAGAAGACTAAAAAGGAGTAGTCAGGTAGGAAAAGCATCAAAAATAATAATAGCAATAGTAATGATAACAGTTCACATATATATGGTGCTTAGGACATGCCAGACAATGTGCTAAGTACTTAATAATTTTTATATCATTTGATCCTCACAACAATCCTGAGAGAGAGAGATATTACTATTTCTACTTTACAAATGAAAAAACTGAGGCAAACAGAGGTTAAGTGATTTGCCCAAGGTTACACAGCTAGCAAATGTCTGAGGCCCATTTTCAATTTAGGTTCTCCTGACTCTAGTGCTCTATCTACTGCACCATTTAGCTGAGAAAACCAGAGAAGAAAGTAACATGAAAAAAAACACTGAAGAAAGGATATATAAAAGAAAAAGTAATCAACACTGCAAATGCTACTGAAAGGTCAAAAAGGATCAAAATTAAGGGGAAAAATGAGATTTGGTAATTAAGAAATCTTCAGTAGCTTTGGAAAAATCCAGTCAAAAATTCATTCCAGTTGAGTCAGAAGTCATATTGCTAAAGATTGAGAAGTGAATGAGAGGAGAGGAAGTAGATGCATTGAGTACATGTAGTTTTTCTAGAAATGTAGCTGGGAAATAAAAAAGACATATAACATGACAGTTTGAGGAGATGATAGTAAGAATCTTTAAGGATAGAGGACATAAGCATGTTTGTAGACAACAGGGAAGGAGCCAAGAGACAGGAAAATGTTGAAAGATTATAAATTCTTCTACAATGTGTGACACAAAGGATAAAAACATGTCAGTACTTGCTTATAATGCTATATAAAGTCATTGTTACTGGAATAACTATAGGACAAAAAGTGAGTCCATCAAAAACATTCTTAATGAGAGGTATCAAACAACACCATGGAAGAATTTCTGGAGAAACATATTGAAGATCTGCAGAAAGATGCATTTTGAATGTCATACTATCCAATTAAACAGAACAAAAAAAAAGATGTGAATAGAAATTCAGAAAACAAAATACATTCAAATTTCCACATTCCCTCAAAAAGTAATAGAAAGCAAAAGTCAAAAAGCTAACAACATAAAGGAATCCATAGAGCTCAAAGAATAAAATAAACAATTCAATATCGATCAAACATTACTACAGAATCTTAAGAAGTTAAGAAATGAGAAAAGATTGAAGCTCCCAGAATGACAATGTAGTAAATTTCTGGTTAACTATTAGTGGTGTTAAACTCAAATAGAGACAGGTGCCTTCAGGCTACATATTGACTTGGAAAAACACAAATTAATTGTGATTATATCTGGCTATAGAGGTATGTATGACATGGACAAGGAATTACAGAAGGACCAGATATATTATTTATTAACATTCCTTCCTCTACTGCCAACACTTTTGTTTATGACTCTTGAATTTCCATGGCCAGAACAAGGCAAAAATGAAAGCTATCTAAGACCATTCCCAGAACCATTGAGAAATCATGCCCCTGGACCCAACAAAAGAAAATGAGAAGTAGCAACAGCCACAGTTCATAACCTCCTCTTTATATCATCCTTATGGAGAAGATTTAGTCTCCTTCCCTGCCTCCAACATCCCATCCTCAATGGGAAGAGTAGCTATGTTTTATGCACAAGGGTACACAAATGAGGAAGGCACATGTTTATAAATATTTATAAAATTTATAAATATCATTTCATTCATCTTAAAGTCCTTGCTGGTTTCCTAGTTATGTCTGACCTCATCTATGTTGCTTGTTTCCTTTGGACATGTGGTCACTAATCTTCTTTTACCAGTTTCTGGGCTTCATCTCTTTATGACCATATGCTAACCATCTTAGCTCAGTTTTGCTATGGGATGCTAACAGTTTTTTAATCATATCCAGAATTCATAAGTCACTATATCTACCATGAAGGGGTAAGTTGGGGTTAATAGCTCCAGACTAAGATTGTTTTGCCTTATAATTCCCTATATCTGGTGCTGATTCATAGTCATTTGTACAAGATTTAGAATATCCCTAGCTTCTCTCTAGATTGGCATGCAAATTAATTTGAGCCAGACCAAAAGCAAAGAAGGAGATATCATTACCTCTACCCACCTGACCTTCATTACTGCCTTTAGGTATATCTGTTAACATTAAAATTCCTTGGCTTTGGAGCCATATTTTGGTTTGTGAAATCTTGATAGGTCCTTATAATTTGTATTGGAATGTAAACTTCTTGAGGGCAAAGAACATTTGGTTTTCTGTCGTTAGATATTCAGTGCCTACCACAGTGCTTTGAATTTAACAAATATGCTTAATAAACATTTATTAAATTTTAGAACATAAATTAGCATTATATATGTTTTGTATATTTTTATTTGTATCATTAAACATTTCCCAATTATATTTTTAGTCTAGTTCTGGCTCCACTCGAAAGTTTTAACCATAAATTTGAAATCACTGGTCTTTATTATTTCAAGAAGTCTAGTACAACAAAAGCATAAACTTGATCAAATATGAAATAGAAAACTTGAGCACTAGCCACATAATGAATGGCAGGACATTTGCAAAAATGGAGATAATTGAAACTAGCTTCTCTGAAAAATCAGAAAGTAACTGGGTAAGATTCAAACTTATTCACTCAAATGTTTCCTAGTGTTATAATTCAAATTAATCTTGGAGCCTTTCTATTACATTATAATTATTTATTTTAGTAAAAGAGAGAGAAAAAGAAAAAATATTACCAGGTCTTTCTAACTACCAAAGTCTCCCAGCTGAGCTGCATTTCATCAGTTCCTAGATTCCCAACTGGTTTACAAGCGAGACAAGGAGGCCCAGCAAGCCAAATGGTCAGGCCAAATAAATGAAGGTCAGAGAGGCCAGCCAAAGAGGGAGCTTGCATTCATGAAGGGACCCATACCAAAAAAGACGCCCATTCTCATTCAGTCCATCTCTTATATGGTCAATGATGTTGCTCTAGTTGGCTTTCTGATTGGGCAATCTGGGTCATAAATCCTGACCTCCTAGCATGTAACCACAACATTCTGCCAATTTGGGAATTATTGGACAAACCACACAAAAGTTCCAGAATATCAATACTGCCTTTATTGATTATCATAAAATCTTTGATTTGGTTCTGTATTCATGGAATATGGAATAATATTTAATATTGACACAAGTATAATGAGAATACTAGTGTATTTGATGGGAAATTGCCCTCTATTTAAAACATGCCACCAACACAAAAATGACAAATGAGTTGTGTGAATTTGTTTACATAAACAAGAGATTTATGATAGCCATTCAAGAACATGTCATCATCCCTGGAATTACAAATGGGATATCCTTTGTAATATAGAAAATCATACTGCCATATTCCTCATTACACCCTGAAGATCCCAAACATATGATCAAGTCAAATTATACAAAGTAAAACATCCCTACAAAAGGTAAAAATTTAGAACCTACTGAATGCCTAGCAAGACACAACTTGGTGGCTAAATTACACAACAGAGATTTGCTCAGGGTAAAACTTATATACAACAGGTTCAAAGCACAAAACATTCTAGAGGATTCAGCAAATAAAAAGCCCTGGAATTAGCTCATTATCATCAGAAAAAATGCTGTCCATGTCACCAAACACAGTGTTGATCCATGAAAATTTAAGAATATTTTCCATAGATATCCCCATACCAAAGACTCATAATCTCAATGTTATATGAAAGAAAAATCTTTCAGAATATGGAAACTTGGTAGAAGAAATTGAAATCCCTATCATTCTGTCTGTGGTGTTGTCCCAAAGATGCTTTTAATCAGTCTATAGAAAATGAACTTACATCTTAATAACAGTATTTGGATATAAAAAGCAGTATTGTATGCACCCATGCAATAGTCTTTAGAACATTAAATAGATAAGAATAATAATAGAAGAGTTACTTGTCCCATTATGGTTTCTATCTTTACTACCCTGAAAAAAAAAAGATTAGAAAGAAATAATAACAATGATAATGACATGAAAAATTACAAGCATAACTCATTTAAATAGCACTATGAAATGCTTTCCTGATGATAGCCCTGTAAAGTAGATAATGCAAATGTTATCATTTCCATTTTATAGATGAGGAAACTGAGGGCCAGGAAGGTTGTGGATTATCCACATGCATACACTATTTCTTCCTCCAGGCTATGACTAATATAGGCAATAATCAGTCATGGAAACAAAGTAGCTGAGCTACTCCTAAAGGTCCTGGATACATTAATGAATTATGAATTTAAATTTCAAGGTTGCTTTTATATGCAACTATACCAACCCTTAATCCCTGAGGAATTGAAATCAGTGTTACAAATAATGCATAGAGCTAATTTATAAATCCAAGAGCAAAACTACTAGAGGGAGGGTTCCTTTATTTTAATTGGTTTATTTGTTTCATAAAAGTTTCCCAATTTTGTAAAATAATTTTAGCAATATTTTTTAACTTTGAGTTTAAAATATTCTCCCTCCCTCTTGCCCTTCTCCCTCCTTGAGAAGCCAAGCATTTTTATTTTGATTATACTTGTGAAGGTATGTAAAACATATTTGCATATATGTCATGTTTCTAACGAAAACACAAAGAAAATTAAAAAAATAAAAATAAAGTAAAAAAAAAAGAAGCATGCTTCAGTCTGCATTCAGAGTTCATCAGCTCTCTGGAGGTAGACAGAATTTTTCATCATGGGTCCTTGGAAATTGTCTTGTATTGTCTTGGTCAAAGTAGCTAAGACTTTCACAGTTAATCATCTTCACAATGTTGCTGATACTGTGTACAATGTTCTCCTGATTCTGCTTACTTCACTTTGCGTTAGTTCATGTAAATTTCGAGATTTTTCTGGAGAATTCTGTTCATTTTTTTCATAGCACAATAGTTTTCCATGACAATCATATACTACAACTTATTCACCCATGAGGAAATCCCATCAAATTTTAACTCTTTGATACCACAAAAACGAGCTGCTATAAATATTTTTTGTACAAGTCCTTTTCCTTTTTCTTTGATATCTCTTGGTAATAGACCTAGTAGTGGTATTGCTGGGTGAAAGAATATGGACAACTTTATAAGTCTGGCGATAGCTACAAATTGCTCTCCAGAATGGTTGGACTAGTTTAGAACCGCACCAACAGTGAATTAATGTCCAAATTTTTCCACATTCCCCCTACCATGTCATTTTCCTTTGCCATCATGTTAGACAGTCTAATATGTGCGAAATGGTATTTCCAAATTGTTTTAATTTTCATTTCTCTAATCAGTAGTGATTTAGAACATACTTTCATATGAGCTTTGATATCTTCCTCTGAAAACTGCCTGTTTAGATCCTTTGATCATTTGTCAATTTGATCATTTGGCTCTTATTTTTTAAAATTTGTCTCAGTTCCCTATATAATAACTTATTGCAAAAACTTTTCCAGTTTCTTGTTTTCCTTATGATTTTCATATTGTCTGTAGTAATTTCTCTGGTATTTCTCTTTTTATCTCTTCCTGCCGGGTTTTGTTGATAGTGTATAGAACAGTTGATGATTTGTGAGGGTTTATTTTATTTATATCCTGCAACTTTAATGAAACTATTAATGGTTCCAATTAGTTTTTAATTGATTTTCTACAGTCCTCAAAGTGTATATAATCATATCACCTGCAAAGTTTTGTTTCCTCATTGCCTATTTTTATTCCTTCAATTTATTTTTCTTGTCATGCTATAGCTAGCATTTCTAGTACAATACTGAATAATTATGTTGATAATAGAGAGCCTTGCTTCATTCCAGATTATATTGGGAAGGCTTTGGGTTTATTTCCCTTATAGATCATTTTGATTTTAGATAGATTTTAAGAAAGCTTCCATTGATTCCTATGCTTTCTATTATTCTCACAAGAATGGGCATTGCATTTTGTCACAGATTTTTTTCTTTATCTATTGATATAATCATATGATTTTTGTTATTGTTATTGATGTGGTCGATTATGCTGATAGTTTTCTAAATTTTGAACCAGTTCCGCATTCCTGTTTTAAATCCTACCTGGTCACAGTATCTGATCTTTGTGATATATTGCTCTAATCTCTTGGTTTTTTTAATTAAAATTTTTGCATTGATATTCATTAAGGAAATTGGTCTATACTTTTCTTTCTCAGTTTTTGTTCTCCCTGATTTTAGTATTAAAACATATTTGTGTCAAAAATGGAATTTGAAAGGGATTCTTCATGTATTTTTTTAAAACCCTTACCTTCTGTCTTAGAATCAATAATGTGTATTGGTTCTAAGGCAGAAGAGTGGTAAGAAGGGCTAGACAATAGGGGTCAAGTGACTGCCCAGGATCTCATAGTAGGAAGTGGCTGAGACCAGATTTCAACTCAGGACCTCCTCTCTCTGGGCCTGGCTCTCAATCCACTAAACCAGCCCACTGCTCCCCATGTATTTTTTTTCAAATAGTTTGTATGACATTGGAATGAATTATTCCTGAAATGTTTGATAGAATTCACTTGTTAATCCATATTGTTCTGGGGAGACTTTCTAAGGAGCTCAATTATGGATTCTTCAATTTCTTTTTCTGAGGATGTTATTTAAGTATTCTATTTCCTCATCTGTTAATCTGGGCAGTTTATATTTCATAAATTTCATCCATTTCACTGAAATTGTCAGTGTTATTGGCATCTAATTGAGCAAAATAACCCCTGGAATTGCTTTAATTTCATCTTCATTGATGGTGAATTCACCCTTTTCATTTTTTTATACTTGTAATTTGATTTTCTCCTTTCTTTTTTTAATAAGATTACTCAACAGTTTATTCATTTTTTTTTCAGAAAACCAACTCCTAGTTTTATGAGTTAAATGTTTTTGTTTTTATCTTCAATTTTATTAAACTCTCATTTGACTTTCAGGATTTCCAATTTGGTGCTTACTTGGGAAATTTAAATTTGTTCTTTTTCTAGTTTTTTTAGTTTCATGCTAATTTATAGATCTGCTCTTTCTCTATTTTATTGATGTACACATTTAGAGATATAAATTTTCCTCTAAGTGTTGCTTTGGCTGAATCCCACAAACTTTTGAATGTTGTCTCATTGTTGTCATTCTTTTGATGAAATTTTTTATTGTGTCTATGATTTGTTTTTTAATTCATTAATTCTTGAGAATTAGATTATTCAGTTTCCAATTAGCTTTTAATCTATGCTTCAACAGTTCTTTATTGAATATAATTGTTATTGCATTATGATCTGAAAAAGATTCATTTTTCTGTTTTTCTGCATTTGGCTCTGAGATTTTATGTCCTAATACATGATTAATTTTTGTGAAAGTGGAAGGTCTGGCTTCATTCAATTTTCAGGAGAGGTTATCATAATCAAACTTTTCAAAGATTATATTCTTCTCCTTGACTTTTTTTATTTATGGCTAGATTTAGCTAGCTCTGAGAGGTAATAGTTGAGATTCTCCCACTATACAGTTTTACTGACTTTTTTCTTCTTTAATTAATTTAACTTTTCCTTTAAGAATTTGGATGTGATGCCATTTGGTGCATATATGTTTAATATTGATATTACTTCAATTATTTGTGGTTTCTTTTTCAAGATGTAGTTTTCCTGCCTTATCTCTTTTAAGTAGGTCTATTTTTTCTTTAGCTTTGTCTGAGATCACAATCACTATTCCTGGCCTTTAATATTTAAGCTAAAGCATAATAGATTCTGCTCCAGGTCCATATTTTAACTATATGTATCTATTTCAATCATTTTTTCTGTAAACAACATACACTCTCATTCTGGTTTCTAATCCACTGTACTATCTACTTCTGTTTTATAGGTGAATCCATCTCACTCACATTCACATTTATGATTATTAGCTGTGCATTTTCTGTCATCCTATTTTCTTCTGTTTATCCTTCTCTCTTTTTTTATCCTGTCCCTCCTCATAAAAAGTCTCTTTTACTTATGACTACTTCCTTCTTTTATCTGTGCTCCCATTTATTAGGCTTCCCCTTCCTCTCCTAATTCCTATTTGGGTAAGTTAGATTTCTATTACCAATTGAATATATATATATTCCTTTTTGAATCAATTTAGATGTGTGAGATTTAAGTATTGCCCACCACCCCCCAATCATTTTCCCCTCTATTGTAAACACTCTTCCTTATAAGCCTCTTTTATGTGAAATAATTTATCATTTTTCATCTTCCTTTTCCTTTTACCCAAGGCATTCCTCTTTCCTGCCTATCCATTTTTTTACACCATCTCAACATAATCAATTCACTCCCATACCCTCTTTCTATACTTTTAGTTGTCCTAATAATGATAATGTTCTTAGAAGATACATATATCATCTATCCCTATGGAAATGTTAACAGTTTAACCTTGAGTCTCTTATGATTTTTCTTTAATCTTTACCTTTTAATGCTTTTCTTTAATCTTGGATTTGAAAGTCAAATTTTCTGTTCAGCTCTGGTCTTGAAGTTTAGGAATCCTTGAAAGTTCTCTATTTCATTAAATATCCATTTTTTCCCCTTGAAGGATTATACTCAGTTTTGTTGAGAACATTTATTCTTGGTTATAATCCCAACTCTTTTGTCTTCTGGAGCATCATATTCCAAGTCCTTCAAAGCTTTAACATGGTATGTGCTAAATCTTATGTGATTATAAATGTGACTCCATAGTATTTGAATGGTTTCTTTCTGGTTGTTTCTTATTTTCATCTTTTTTTAAATTTTGTCTTTGTTTTATTGGGGGCTTTGGGGGGGTATTTTATAAAGTTATTAGCTTCCACTCCCCCATTCTTATTTTTAAATAATTATTTTCTTTATTGCGCTTTTCATATGTCATTTTCTATTTGGCCAATTCTGCTTTTTTTAAATAGTTATTTTTATCAATGAATTTTTGGTAACTCTTTTTTTCTATTTGAACAATTGTGTTGTTCTTCATTATTATTTTTTTTTACCCTTAATTTCGGTGCATTGTCTCATAGGTGGAAGATTGGCAAGGGTGGGCAATGGGGGTCAAGTGACTTGCCCAGGGTCACACAGCTGGGAAGTGGCTGAGGCCGGGTTAGAACCTAGGACCTCCTGTCTCTAGGCCTGACTCTCACTCCACTGAGCTACCCCAGCTGCCCCTTCATTATTTTTTGCGCTTTTTTTTACCAAAAAGTTAATTGTATTTTTATAATTTTCTTCCTTTGTTTTCATTTCTTTATACCTAATGTTTTCTCTACCATTCTTTTTTGATTTTTTAAATTATTTTTAGCTCTTTTAGGAATTCTTGGGCTTGTTTCAAATTTAAAGTTTTCTTTGAGGTTTTGTTTGTAGCTGTTTTGATTTCATTGTATTCTGAGTTAGTGTATTGATCTTTCCTGTCACAATAATAGATTTCCATAGTCTTGTGTGTGTGTGTGTGTGTGTGTGTGTGTGTGTGGTCTGCTCATTTTTTTCACCATATTTCTTGATTTAGAATTTTATGTTAATACTTGGCTATGTTCCTGACATGGACCATGGAAGGGATCTGTCTCAAGCTTCAGACTCCTTGGCACTGCTATTTTCAAGTCTAGTTTGGGGGGTCTAGAGGTTTCCAGTGCTTCCAAGGTGATATGATCAAGGGATGAGTGTGGTCTCTGTTCTCTTTGATTATACTCTCATCCTTACTCAGGAATGATCCTTGATCTCTTGAGATTGCAATCAATATTGTTCCAAAGGGCTCTCTTCCTCTGGGACCAGAAATGATGGTGTCACTCAGGGTCCCTGATGCTTTGAGATCAGACATGATAGTGGTCCTCGGAGCTACCATTTCTTCTTAAACAAAGTGCTCTTCTCTGCCCTTGAACTATGACCTAGAAGTGTGTATAGGCAAAACAGCATCTGGCCCTATGTCCAGTGCTAGTACAGGAGTACTCTTTAATCTTTTTTTAACCAGTTGCCAGGTCACCTTACCATTTCTGCCTTATTCCCAAGTCTTCTGCTGCTTCTGTCACCACTTTGTACTTCTAGCATTGCTGTTTCATCCACATAGGTTCCAGGCTAGCCTCCTCCACCATATCAAAGATCTCACTTTCTGATCTCCTATGTTGCCTTGGCTGGAAGAAGGACTCACTTTGACCTTTTATTGGCTATGTCACTCCAGAATTCATTTTGAGGCATTATTTTAAAGATATTTGGAAGGAAATGTTAGGAAAAGCTCAGCTGAGAGCTTCTCTATTCTGCCCTCTTATTGGATTTACTTTTTAACAAAAAGTTCTTTAAAAAACTAGAAAAGAGTTTGGCAGAAAAAAAGGTTTTGATCAACATTTGTACGATATGCTCCAGTTATCTCCAAAAGTATCTATGATCTAAATTTTAAAGGTAATTTTTTATGAGTAGAATAGCAGAAGATACTTTTTGCAACTATAGCTAGAGGATTAAATACAAGATAAAATTTAACTAATCAAACAACAGAAATAATCATAAAATAATTATCATGATAAAAATAATCATAAAAGACTAAATAGAACATTTCAATTACAAAGATTTTTGCAAAATAAGAACCAGTCTCAGAAAGAATGACAAAAGAAATGTCAAGCAAAGAAAAGTCTTTACATTAAGTATTACTACTAAATATTCAATATCAAAGATATATTGGGATGTATGGGGGGAATAGTTAGGTGACTCAGTGGTTTGAGAGCCAGGCCTAGAGATGGGAAGTCTTGGGTTCAAATCTGGCCTCAGATTCTTCTTAGTTGTGTGACTCTAGGCAAGTCACTTAACTCTTGTTGCTTGGAACCAACATACAATAAGACAGAAGGTATAGGTTTTTAAAAAAAGATATATAGGAAACTGATACAAATATATAAGACCAAGAGCTATTCTTCAATAAATAAATGGTCAAAGGATTTTAACAATGTTAAAAAGAAGAAATGTCAACAAAGGAAACTAAAAAAAAACATACACCAAATAAATTATTCAAGAAGTACAAATGGAAACAATTCTGAGATATCAACTCATATCCATCAAATTGGAAATGATGATAAAAGATAGAAATAACCAATGTGAAAGAGGCAAAGGGAAGATGGGAAGACAGGCAGTGTACTGTCAGTGCAGTTGTAAATTTATTCAAATATTCCAGGAAACATTTGGAATTATGTAAGAAAAGCAACAAAACTTTTTATGTCATTTGACCCAGTAATCCCACTACCACATATACAACTAAAGTAAGTGACAGAAGGAAAGGTCCCAAATATAACAAAAAAAGAAAATTTTAACAGTACTCTTTATGGTAGTAATTTTTTTCAGAAAAAAAAATGATGTCAATTTTTTGGGGAAAGACTGACCAAGTAGTAGTACAATTCATGTAAGAGGGTAATATGAGACAAATCTATAAAAAGTAAAAAGACATCAAGATGTGAAGAACTTTGATAGGCAAAAATATTTGAAGAGTCAAGATCAAAACCATATCTACAGATTTGAGATCTAGAGAACCATTTTTTAAAACCTTTACTTTCTGTCTTAGAATAACTATTGATTGTCATTTCTAAGGCAGAAGAGAGTGGTAAGGGTTAGACAACTGGGGTTAAGTAACTTGGCCAGAATTGCACAGCTAGGAAGGTTGTCCAGGCCAGAATAGAGAACTTTTCTCTCAGGATGACACACACACACACACACACAAATCTTAAAACAAAGCTTGAAAAGTGATTTGAAAACTAGGATACTTCCATTCACATACACTTTTCTCCCTACCAAATCCTGTGTTGCTGTATATAGTCAAAGATAAAAGATTGAAGTCTTAACTTGGCTAGGGCCCTAGGCTCTTCACCCATTACTGGGACTCTTACCAAGTAGTTTCCGGATCACCATCAAAAGTCTGGAACTTCTATCCAGGCTGCTGAGTATGGCTGCTAATATTTGGCTGCCAGTCCATACATATATTCCCTGTTTATGCAATTATGGTATTCAGCCAACTATTTTTGTATCTACAGGAAAATTTATATCTCTTCTTCTGGAAGGCAATTATGACTCACAGCTCACTTTCTGCATAGCAACATAAGAAGAGAAGTAGTTACTTACTACCCTGTCAATCATATCTACGAATTAATTGACCTCTGGAACAAAGTACAGCAGTTCCTATCCTATTTTGTACATATTTAATTGATATGTTGCTACCCAGTTACAGAATCAGTAGCTAAAATAAATAAATAAATGGTAGAAAAAGATGAAGCGGCTCAATTTTAACCAATAGGAAAGGGCAGGTTTTGTGGAGTTTGTTTTAAAATAGAAATCAAAGTGGTTGAGGTAAAAATTCCATGAGTATAAATAAAGAGTTGATACAGAATAAAATAAGAAAAGGATTTAGAAAATGGAAAACAGAGGAAATTGATCACAAAGCATGTTTTGTAGGATCATGGATTCATATCAGAAGGGATATTAGAGGTCATCAAGTCCAACCTCATCATTTTTTGGATGAGGAAACTGAGGCTCTGAAGGTTGTGAATTATTCAAAGTCACAAAGGTAGAGAGTGATACAATGAAAATTCAGGTCATCTAAATGCAAATCCTGTGTCCTTTATACTATACCATAATATGAGTATTTTTATATATGAATAACTATTGATTGATAGATGAATAGAAAATAAAAAGAAGAATGGATTCTCTTTTTAGCAAAGGTACTTTGGAAAGCTTATAGTTGAGCTGATAACTGTGCTTTTGCTTGAGTCACAGAAATGACATTAACCCCCATTAAAATAATTTTACATAGAGGTTCAATTAATGTTGAACAACAAGAAGAAAACCAAGAGTCCAGAAAGCACCTCACTTGTCAGTAAACATTTGACTTCCTTGCCAGATAAAGATAATAGCCAAAGGTGGTAGTCACCTAAAAAAAGAAACAAGGACAGCTAGATGAGAGTCAGGCTGAGAGATAGGTGGTCCTCAGTAAATCTGTTCTCTGACCCTTCCTAGCTTTGTGACCCTGGGCAAGTCAGCTAACCCCCATTACCTATACCTTACCAATCTTGTGTCTTAGAAGCAATATTAGTTCTAACACAGAAGTCAAGGATTTTAATAAATGAATGAATGAATGAATGAAATGGAGAATCATTTTTAAGATTTTACAAAGAAAAATAATGGACCATTATGAAAAATATTATCCATGAAGCAAATGATTGTAATATTAATCATTGCTAATATGTATATAGCGCTTCATATGTTTCAGACACTGTTCTGCTAAGTGCTTTATAATTATTGTTTTAATTTTTCTTCACAACAACCCCTATGAGATAGATGCTGTTATTATCACCATTTGATAGTTGGAGAAAATGAGGCAAATGATGGTTAAATGACTTGCCCAGGGTCATATAGTTGATAAGTATCAGAGATTTTACTTGAGCTTAGATCTTTCTGACTCCAAGACCAGTGCTCTATCTACTACACTAGTTAATTGCTCTAGCAGGTAAGAGCAATGGAAGATAAAATCTGCTTAAAGAAAGCTTGACAGAAGAGCCACTAAATAATCTCATCCAGGGGGTATTAAGGACAAAAATGAAGAGTGCCAAAAAATAGAAGAAAATTTTTAAAAAGAGTTGTAGCAATCATTAAAACAAACTTTTTTCTCCATCAAAAACAATGAAACCAACACACCTCAATGGTTAACACCACAGTCATGGAAGGGCTTATAGGGAAGTTAGGAGACTCATTTAGGAGAGAAAAGCAATTGGCTTGGACCAAATATGTATAGAAGAGATCCATACTGGAATAAGCATGATTATAAGAGTAATAATAAATGGATAAAGTAACTGAAAAGGGAGAAGATACCAAACATGAGAAATAATTCTCAGACTTTACAAATAACAAGAAAAGGCCCAAAACAAACAAACAAACAAACAAAAACCCCTAGTAGAGCTGTCCAATAAAGTAAAATTCAGGAGGGAGAAGTATTTAGAAATCTTTTACTGGAAGTTGAATGAGCACTTGTCAGGGATATTATAGAGGGAATCCTGTTCAGGTATGGATTAGACTGGACTATATGAAATCTGAGCTTTCTTCCAACTGAAACTCTGATGATAGGTCAACTTTTTGGCTATCGGGACCAATGACAGAAAAGTAAAAGGGCCAGATCTAAGCTGTTATCTCTGTAGAATAATTAGTCCAGCAGAATATGCATTAACTGCTTAATAACCATTTTTATTAAAAATATAATCATTTATATAAATTTGGTCATACATACTCTTTCCATCATTAACCATGATGCTCACTTTCCTTCACGTTTTTTTTCTTTTCTTTTATATTTTTTGTGGGGAGAGCAACTTGATTTTCCTATTTCCCCTAGGCTAGATCTCCTATCCTCTAGAGCCCATGCACCAACCCAAACCCATTCTGATTTGGTATGGGAACTTTGACCTGCTCCAGTTCTGATCTTCCACAATTCATCTCTCCTTAAGAACAGCCTGATGATACTCCATTCATGGGCTTAGTGTAGGCATTCAATCAGCCTAGTCCATTGCAACTCCTTTTCTGATTTCAGGGAATTGCACCTGTTTGCTCTTTCCCTCACAACTTAGAAAGTTCTTAGTCTTTCCTCCAGTTAGAAATTAAATTGCTTAGTTAATAATAAATTAATTACTTAATTGGGCTAATCACTTCATTTCAATTAATTGGTCTTATTTAATTAATTGTTTTTAATGTATAAAAGTCTATCTCCCTCTGTATTGGAGATCTAGCCCTCAACTGAGGAAGAGGCTGGGTCTTGATTTCTTAGGCAATTGTCATTCATTGCTTAATAAACTGAAATGCTCAGGAGTTTGAATCCTCAGTCATTTTGCCTTCGTTGACCATGGAATGAAAAGAAGAAAAAAGGAGGGGATGAAGAAAGAAGGGACAGAGGAGGGAGGGAGGAAGGAAGGAAGGAAGGAAGGAAGGAAGGAAAGAAAAAAGGAAGGAAAGAAGGAAGGAAGGGAAAAAGGGAGGGAGGGAAGGAGGGATTATAAAGATCCATTCTACATTCTATTTTCTCTAAGCAATTACTGACAGCTAAAAAAAATGAATTCATATTACAATCCACTCAAGCAGAAAACTAGTAACTAATCTATGAAGTTATTTCTCTCCTATCAACCATTTTGATCAGTTTGTTGATTCAAACTGGTCATTAGAAACAGATTTTCAAATAAGGCCTAAAATAAATTAGTAAAAGGAAAGCTATTGCTGTTGTTAGTTTACTCATGGAGTGCTAAAAAGTACCTAGAAAGATTAAAAAGGAAAAATAATAAAATCAAAATTTAAAAATCAACAAGGTGAAATAATGATGAACAGAGAAGTAAAACATACACACACAATACACACACACACACACACACACACACACACACACACACACACACACACAGAGTAGGACCCCATATCCACAAGAAATGCGTTTCAAGACCAACTGCAGATGGCTGAAACCACAGATAAAAGTGCACACCTTCTGACTCCATATATAATGTGTTTTTCTTGTACATATAATTTATGTAGTTTGATAAATAAATTAAATGCACAGTAAGACATTACCAATATTAAATGAAGTAATAATAAAGTACATTATTATAATAGTACGGTAATTGCTCTCTTGGAGTGTGTATGGGTGTTCAGAGAGGATTACCACTTCAGGTGTGATGGCTTGCTGAACTCATTTCAGGGCTGCTTACTTCCCTTTAGTGCTCACCTGGCACTACATTCTCACCTATAGCTCCAAGAAGCTGTAGCATGTGCAGAAGCTACACCCCATTAAAAACATCCCAGTAGATGAGTAAAACACATTTTGTGGTCCACTGAGGTTAACCAATGGGCCACGAACCCATCTATGAGTTAGTATGTTTCCTGGTGGGTGGGTGGATAAGAAGATTTTTGTTCCAATGGCCTTGAAGATGTCGGAAGCAGGTGGTGTGGAGCACTTAGAGCTTAGTCAGACATTGAAGATGTTAAGGTGACATCCACTGTATCCTAGGCTATCACCAAGCATTCTTAATCCTGGACTTCAATGACTTTGGAAGAGAGTGAGGCTGATGACTTCATACATCTCTACTTCACTTAAAATGAATTCATGTATGAATTCATTCAAGTCAAGATATCATTCTTGTGGTGTCATTGGTCCTTTTTAAAAACATAGGACAAACAACTGTCTCTTTCAAACGGAAATGACTCATGATTAGATTGACATACTTTACCATGTTTTATATAGCCTGTGCTCATTTGGTGAGTGATTAAAAACAAAAAACAACCTTGCCTTCCATCTTAAAATCAGTACTAAGTTTTGGTTTTAAGGCAGAAGAGTTGTAAGAGCTAAACAATTGGGGTTAAGTGACTTGCCCAGGGTCACACACCTTCCTAAGGGTCTGAGGCTCTATTTGAACCCAGGATCTCCTACCTCTAGACCTGGTTTTCTATCCACTAAGTCATCTGGTTGCCCCTCGGTGGGTGATTTGAAACTTATGAACTGTTTTTTTATTTTCTGGAATTTTCCAAATATCCCAATTTTTCCTTTTTTTCCCCATGGTTAGCCATAGATTACAAAACCAGCAGACATCAAATTAGTAGACATAGGGGCCCTATAGAGTGTGTATATGTGGGTATAAATATATGATCAGAGTAATAAAACAACAAAATGTGTGTACGTGTATATATACACATGTTTTATTGCTATATTCATTATTTGTGTGTGTGTGTGTGTGTGTGTGTGTGTGTGTATCACTGACTCCTGCTAAGGAGAGGTACACACCATGAAGGAACTCGATTGTCATGGTGAAACACTTTCAGATTTTTTCCAGGAAAAAAGAGGGATTGTGTTTTAAATGAACAAGTAGCTTTTCTCACTACTGTTAGCCAGAGAGGCTGAAAAGTTAGGAAAATTGCCTGTGAGCTCCAGGAAATGTGTTCTCTCATAGACAGTCTTCTCCTAAAGTCTTTCTTGCCCGAGGAAAGATATATGTGCATGGGGAGTGGGGGACTTGAGAAGCCAGGGGTTACCAGAATTCCTCTCTACCATAAACTTATGGGTGAATTTAAGCAGAAAAAAAAGGTTACTTTTCCTTTTGGCTTAGATGAGGAGAACAGACTGTGGCTGAGAGTTCAGTAATTGGCAGGAGCAGTGATCCACACAATGCCATTCAGGGAGAGAAAAAGAGAAACCTTTATAGGCATTTTTTCAATATGAATTCTGAGACTAGACAGTGCTTTACAAGTTTGGTTCTGGTGTCTGAGCCTCTGTTCATGAGGAAACAACCCTAAGAGGGTTGGAACAGGCTGCTGCAACTAGTGGTGGTTGCTCCTTGGAGAATCAACAAGGACATTAAAGGTTCAACTCCCTCTATGGTGACTATTGCTGAGACACTGGGATTTCCCTTATTTCTTTAAGCTCTTTCTAAACTATGATAGATTGTAGCTTCTTTGTGATGCGTACCTGTATATTAATTGCCCATGGGAGGTTTATGGTGACAATATTGATATACAGAGAAAAGCAATATGACAGAGTATAAGACTTTTACCCAGAGAGATAGGATATTATACAGGCCTTTCAAAGAAAACTCCAGCCTTTGAAATGAGATGAGTGGAGAAGGGACATAGACCAAGGGAAAGGTAAAACAGAGCAAACTAATAGGAGAATCAATATAAGAACCTTAAAGATTTAACTCCCTCCATGATGACTATTGCTGAGATACTATGTGATTTGCCCTACTTTAAGCTGTTTTTAAACTACAATAGAATATAACTTCTTTGTGATTAATGCCTGTATGGTCTGGATAAAAAGAAAGTGGCTTAACTTCCGGTTAAGATGCCGGTAGAATAAGGAGCAGCTGCTCGATCTCTCCTAACCAAAGCATACAGGATTCCTCAAGGGGACATAAAAATAATAAGACTAGAAGCTGGTATTTTGAAAAAACAGATAAAATAGACAAAGTACTGGTCAATCTAATAAAAAAAGGAAAGAAAAAAACAAATAGACAGTATTAAGGATGAAAAGGGAGACCTCACCTCTAATGAAGGGGAAATTAAGGCAATCATTAAAAACTATTTCGCCCAATTGTGTGGCAACAAATATAACAACTTAGGAGATATGGATGAATATTTACAAAAATATAAACTGCCTAGACTAACAGCAGAAGAAATAGAATACCTAAATAATCCCATATCAGAAAAAGAAATTGAACAAGCCATCAAAGAACTCCCTAAGAAAAAATCGCCAGGGCCTGATGGATTCACAAGTGAATTCTATCAGACATTCAAAGAGCAACTAATCCCAATACTATACAAATTATTTGATATGATAAGCAAAGAAGGAGTCCTACCAAATTCCTTTTATGACACAAATATGGTACTGATTCCAAAGCCAGGGAGACCAAAAACAGAGAAAGAAAACTACAGACCAATCTCCCTAATGAACATAGATGCAAAAATCTTAAATAGAATACTGGCAAAGAGACTCCAGCAAGTAATTAAGAAAATCATTCACCACGATCAGGTGGGATTTATACCAGGAATGCAAGGTTGGTTCAACATTAGGAAAACCATCCACATAATTGACCATATCAACAGTCTAACAAACAAAAATCACATGATTATCTCAATAGATGCTGAAAAAGCCTTTGACAAAATACAGCATCCATTCCTATTGAAAACACTGAAAAGTATAGGAATAGAAGGACCTTTCCTAAAAATAATAAACAGTATATACCTAAAACCATCAACAAACATC
>NC_058132.1:458541427-458565544 GCF_016433145.1 Gracilinanus agilis
TAGATGCAAAAATCTTAAATAGAATATTAGCAAAGAGACTCCAGCAAGTAATTAAGAAGATCATCCACCATGATCAGGTGGGATTTATACCAGGAATGCAAGGATGGTTCAACATTAGGAAAACCATCCACATAATTGACCATATCAACAGTCTAATAAACAAAAATCACATGATTATCTCAATAGATGCTGAAAAAGCCTTTGACAAAATACAGCACCCATTCCTATTGAAAACACTGAAAAGTATAGGAATAGAAGGACCTTTCCTAAAAATAATAAACAGTATATACCTAAAACCATCAACAGGCATTATATACATTGGGGATAAATTAGAAGCCTTCCCAATAAGATCAGGAGTGAAACAAGGATGCCCATTATCATCTCTATTATTCAACATAGTACTAGAAACACTAGCAGTAGCAATTAGAGAAGAAAAAGAAATTGAAGGTATCAAAATAGGCAATGAGGAGACTAAGCTATCACTCTTTGCAGATGATATGATGGTCTACTTTAAAAATCCTAGAGAATCAACCAAGAAGCTTGTAGAAATAATCAACAACTTTAGCAAAGTTGCAGGATACAAAATAAATGCACATAAATCATCAGCATTTCTATATATTTCTAAGAGCAGCAAGAGGTAGAAAGAGAAACACCATTTAAAATCACCCTAGACAATATAAAATACTTGGAAATCTATGTACCAAAACAAACACAGCAATTATACGAAAACAACTACAAAACACTTTCCAAACAAAACTGGATCTAAACAATTGGAAAGCCATTGGTTGCTCATGGGTAGGACGAGCTAACATAATAAAAATGACCATTCTAACCAAATTAATTTACCTATTTAGCACCATACCTATCAAACTACGAAAAAACTTCTTTACTGAATTAGGAAAAACTATAATAAATTTCATTTGGAATAACAAAAGATCGAGAATATCAAGAGAAATAATGAAAAGAAACGTGAAGGAAGGGGGCCTAGCAGTACCAGATATTAAACTATACTATAAAGCAGCAGTCATCAAAACAATATGGTACTGGCTAAGAGATAGAAGGGAGGATCAGTGGAATAGACTTGGGGTTAATGACATCAGCAAGACAGTGTATGATAAACCCAAAGAGCCCAACTTTTGGGACATGAATCCACTATTTGACAAAAACTGCTGGGAAAATTGGAAAACAATATGGTAGAGATTAGGTTTAGATCAACATCTCCCACCCTACACCATGATAAATTCAGAATGGGTGAATGACTTGAATATAAAGAAGGAAAGTATAAATAAGTTAAGTGAACACAAGAGAGTAGACCTGTCAGATCTCTGGGAAAGGAAAGATTTTAAAACCAAGCAAGAGTTAGACAAAATTACAAAATGTAAATTAAATGGTTTTGATTATATTAAACTAAAAAGCTTTTGTACAAACAAAAACAATGTAGTCAAAATCAGAAGGGAAACAACAAATTGGGAAAAAATCTTTATAACAAAAAACTGACAGGGGTCTAATTACTCAAATATACAAGGAGTTAAAGCAATTGTATAAAAAAATCAAGCCATTCCCCAATTGATAAATGGGCAAGAGACATGAATAGGCAATTTTCAGGTAAAGAAATCAAAAGTATCAATAAGCACATGAGAAAGTGTTCTAAATCTCTAATAATTAGAGAAATGCAAATCAAAACAACTCTGGGGTATCACCTCACACCTAGCAGATTGGCTAAAATGAAAGAAGGAGAGAGTAATGAATGATGGAGGGGATGTGGCAAAATTGGGACATTAATGCACTGCTGGTGGAGTTGTGAACTGATCCAACCATTCTGGCTGGCAATTTGGAACTATGCTCAAAGGGCTATAAAAGAATACCTGCCCTTTGATCCAGCCATACCATTGTTGGGTTTGTACCCCAAAGAGATCATAGATAAACAGACTTGTATGAAAATATTTATAGCTGCGCTTTTTGTGGTGGCAAAGAACTGGAAAAGGAGGGTATGTCCTTCAATTGGGGAATGGCTGAACAAATTATGGTATATGCTGGTGATGGAATACTATTGTGCTAAAAGGAATAATAAACTGGAGGAATTCCAGGTGAACTGGAAAGACCTCCAGGAACTGATGCAGAGTGAAAGGAGCAGAGCCAGAAGAACACTGCACACAGAGACTGATATACTATGGTAAAATTCTAATACAATGGACTCCTGTACCTGCAGAAAGCAATGACACAAGACAGCTCTGAAGGATTTATGGTAAAGATTCTACCCACATTCAGAAGAAGGACTACAGGAGAGGAAACATGTAAGAAAAACAAATGCTTGAACGCATAGGCTGAAGAGGACATGATTGGGGATGTGGACTGGAAACTACCACACCAATGCAACTAACAACAATTTGGAAATAGGTCTTGAACAAGGACACATGTCAAAAGCAGTGGAAATGTGCATCGGCTATGGGTGGGGGGAGAGTGGGGGATTAAGGGGATAGCAGGGGCATGAATCATGTAACCATGTTAAAAATGAATATTAATAAATGTTTTTAAAAAATCTTAAAAAAAAAAAGAAAGTGGCTTTCTTCTTTCTGACAAACCTTGCAAGATAGGGACACCTATTTGTTACTTATAACAGTAAAACTGAGAATTAAAAAGAATAGAGGATTAACTGGAAAAATGCAAGATACTCTCTCTGTGATCGTATGCCAGTATATTTAATGAGTATTGATTCAAATAATTAAAGTGAAATCCTTGGCAAAAAAAAATCACTTGCTATGATGAAATTAATTTTAACCCAGGGATATAAGGATAGTTTAGTATTAAGAAAATAACACAACCAATCATATTAAAAGCAAAAATATCTAAAAATCACATGATTATATCAATAGATACTGAAAAGGACTTTTGACAAAGTACAGCACCTATTTATGCCAAATAAAAGCCCTATGAAGCATAGGTATGAAAAGATCCATTTCTAGTTTGATAAAAAGTATATATTTCCAATAAAAATCTGGCATTAAACACAATAAGGAAAAACTCAAAGTTTTTACATTAGAAATAAGAGTAAAGCAAGAATGCTCACCTCACACAGTATTATTTGTAATAATACAAAAATATTAACGATAGCAATAAAACAAAAGGAGGAATTGTAAGGCAAAAACACAAGCAAAAAAAAGAGAAAATTATGCCTGATGACTTGATGATTCACTTTAAAAATCCTATGAGAGAGTCAGCAAAGAAAGTAATTGAGATAATGACTTAAATAAAAAAGAAGAATATTTAGAAAGTACAAAAATCAATATCATTTCTAGATAGAAATAGCAAAATCTGGGATGAAATAATTTTTAAAATCATCTTCTAAATATATAAAATATCTAGGACTTAAAAAACCAAGGTAAATTCAAGACCTGTATAGGATCTATTACAAAGCCCTCTAAAGAAAAAAACAAGTTGAGTAACTAGAGATATATTCATGCCTGGGCCATACCATTACATACATTCATATATATATATATATATACATATATATATATATATATACACACACACAATGTCATGTATATACAATAATACAGTTTCAATTACTCTATAGATTGAAGGCTATACTACTCAAACTTTTGTTGCTGTTTCAGTAGCCTCAGACTCTTTGTGACCCCATTTTTTGTTTTCTTGGCAGAGATATTAAAGTGGTTTTCCATTTTCTTCTCCAGCTATTTTTACAGATGAGGAAACCAAAGCAAACAGAGTTAAGTGACTTACCCTAGATCACACAGCTAGAAAGTATCTGAGGCCAGTTTTGAATTCAGGAAGATGAGTCTTCCTAACTCCAGGCCCGGTCCTCTACCCACTGCTCCCCTTTGACAAAATTATTACACTATTCATTTGGAGGAACAAAAAGTCTAGACTCTGAAGGAGAATAAAGAAAAACCCAGATAAGGAAAAGAAGTCTTATGCCCACAAATTCAATTTTCAGAAGTTTGAAAATGGATATAATATTACATATTTCTTTTCTCATCCTGAACCCAGTGTAATAGTTGGTAATCAAATATGCATTTTGCTCCTGGTTAAGTAACTGCTTTTTAGTCCCTTTCATTTCAAGCTATGGTCCTCACCATCAGTAGAGTAACAGGTCTCACAACCAATCTTGTGTTCTTATACATGATAAGCAATGATCCAAGGGGATAACAGTGTGCTCCAATTTCTAACATAGTTTCAGGGTTCTCAGTTTGAAACTGTTTAAATTGTTTTTGAATCCTCTAACCAAAAGTGCTCCCCCCCAAACACAATCACATAATGAAGTACAGACAGACAGGATGCTGTGACTTACTGAAAGGTGCATCACTTGGAAAGGAACATTTCTTCCTCATAAGGAAATTTCTAGAGAGCACTGATGTAGTATCAACATAGCTAATATTTCCATAGCACTAGGTGAGTAAAGTGCTTTACAAATATTATCTCATTTTATCCTCACAACATCCCTGGGAAGTAGATACAATTGTTATCGTCATTTTAGGTTGAAAAAATTGAAGAAGTTAAGTGACTTGCTTAGGGGCACACAGTATCTAAAGCAGGATCTGGATGTAGGTCTTATTTCCTCCAGATCAACATGCTGAGCCACCTAACTATCCCCACAGGGCAGCTAAGAGTGCCATTCCTGAAGTTAGGAAGAAGATTCATCATCCTGAGTTCAAATCTGGATTCAGACAACTTAGTAGCTGTGTGACTCTGGACAAGTTACTTAACCATGTTTGCCTTTGTTCCTCATCTATAAAATAAGCTGGAGAAGGAAATGACAAACCACTCCAGTATCTCTGCCAAGAAAACTCCAAATGGGATCATGAAAAGTCAGACACTCCTAAAAAACTCAACAACAACAATAAGCTGTCCCCATATTTAGCTGTCAAACCCCCCCTTCACCTCTCATCAGTGGAAAGTCCTATATGCCTTTCCAATGTAAAGCCATCACATTCTAGTAAATTCAATTCAACAAACATTTAATTACTTTTTCTAGAGAGGTAGTGAAATGTAGGAAGAAATGTATTAGATTTGAAGCCAAAGCAAATACAAGGAAATGCAGGAAAATAAATTACTAATAAAACATCATATTAACATAACATATGGTGATTGAAAAGTGCCTTTGAAGCATATTATCTCATTTCTTTCTAACCACATCCCTATGAGATGGATCACACCATATTACCCCCATTTTCAAGAAGAGAAAACTGAAGCTTTCCATAAGTCATACCACTGATAAGTAGGAAAGATCCCTGGATTTTTTGAAGCCGGAAAAAATCTGTAATTGTGCATCCACTATGCTACTTACTAGCTTTTTGACCTTGAACAAACTATTTCATTATCATAGGTCTCAGTTCCTTCACTTCTATAATATAAGTTTGGGACAAGATGATCTCTAAGTTCACTTCCCCCCCTCCTGGATCACTACTTTGTTGTGACACAGAGGCTTGCACAGCTGTACAAAACTATGAACTATGCCATGCAGAGTTCCCCAAAATAAACAGTTCATAATAATGAGTTCAGACAAACAGTGATCCACTGAAGAAAGGGTGGTCCACAGAGTCACAAAGAATGAGACATACTGAACAACTAAAGAGCAAAAACATTCACTTCCAACTCAAAATCTATGATCCTATGATTTTTCCAGTTCTGATATTTTATGAGTCTTATGATTTTGAAGAGTATTGTATTAGTTGTTCTATGGACTAGGAAGATACAAATGAAACAGAAAAATTAGTCTCTGACCCCGAAGTATTTTGTAATTTAATTGGAAGCATGGAGAATCTCCTCAAATAGCCAAAGAACATGCTTTCAGAGTAACATCTTGATGGTAAATAATTGTAAAAAGAGCTGGAGACACAGATCCTCAAGATGTACTACATAATTGGGCAGCTAGGTGGTTCAATGGATTAAGAATCAGGCCTAGAGAAAGGGGATCCTTGGGTTCAAATCTGGCCTCAGACACTTCCTGGCTGTGTGACCCTGGACAAGCCAGTTGACCTCCACTGCCCAGCCCTTAACACTCTTTTGTCTTGGAACCAATATACAGTATTGATTCTAAAACAGAGGGGAAGGGTTAAAAAAATGTACTGATTGAGAAAAGCAAGATAGTCATTCATCTTCCTGGAAGAAAGATATTGGAGTGGTTTGCAACTTCCTTCCCCAATTCATTTTACAGCTGAGGAAATTGAGACAAACAGTTAAATGACTTGCTAAAGTATCTGAGGACAGATTTGAACCCAGAAAGATGAGTCTTCCTAATTTAAGGTCCAACAGTCTATCCACTGCACTCCCTAGCTGCCTTAGGCAGAATATATACCAGATGAATAAAAAGTAATTTGGGGAAAGCAGAACTTCCCCATACTACTATAATGGTAGCATAGTGGTGGGCTGGACCAGAAAATGCATCAAATGAATAAAAAGTAGTATATATTCTGTCTAGGGCAGCCAGGTGGTTCAATGGATTGTGAGTGTGAGGGTGAATAATGTGCAGGAAAAATTGGAAAAGTTAAGAATTCTTCATTAGAACTCCATTCCCATCTACCAAACAATTTCTCTCCTGTTCTGAATGACCACATTTTTTTTAATAAGTGCCACCACTTCCACTTCTCAATGCCCACCTTTTCTTTAATTCCCTACAATCTGATTGTCATCCTTATTGCTCTGTTAGTAATGGGTTCTCCAAAGGCATTGATGATCTCTTTCTGCCAAACTTCAATGGTCTCTTCTCAACTATTACCCTTATTTACATCTCCACTGAATCTTGAATACTGAGCCAATTTGTTTCATCCATTTATGATTGCTCATTCTTAGCTCTATGATGTTTTGTGAAACAGTTCTGCCTGCTAGAATAACCTGCTTTTCACATTCTAAAACTATTTTTAAAAATCCTTATGTTACCCATATTTCCCTTTAAGCAATTCTGGCAATGAGGCGGTTATGGAGTAAAATAGTCACTGGAAATCAATGTGAGAAGTTAATTTCTGCTAAGATGTGAATGACTGATAATAAGTTCTACTTCTTCAGAGTTATTTGAATTTAACAGAGGACAATTCCCAAGAGGATAAGTACTTTAACCCAAAATTATGAATATCTAATGTTCAGTGCTTAAAGGGATGAATATCTAATAACAAAGCTTTAGGTCCTGTAATAGATGGATTGGAAAGATTGTTGAGGGATGGAAAGGAAGATCCAGCACACCTCAAATTAACTCTACATACGTGACTGACCATCTATTCCACCTACAATTAATAGTAGGACTGAATTAGGGATAGAATTATATTCAGAGTTTATCCTCCATTGAACAATATGGAGGCACATTTTGCATGATAATACATGTATAAATCAGATCAAATTGCTTTCCAGCTCCAGAAAGAGGGAGGAAAGGGACGGAGAAAGAGAATTTGTAACACAAAACTTGGGAAACTTACATGTAATTGGTAAAAACAAAATAAAAATAAATGAATAGCTCATCTTCCAAAAAGAAAAGTCGAGCAAAGTTGAGCTTCTTAAAGATTTAGCTATTATACATGTATAACCCAGTGGAATTGCTTGTCAGCTCTTGGAGGGGGGATGGTAGATGGAAGAGAAAGAATATGAAGCATGTAACCATGGAAAAGTATTGTAAAAATAAATTTTAAAAATGATTTAGCTATTATTGCTAGATTAAGAAACTTTCTGATAACTTCAGTTATTAAAAATAATAGCTCAAATTTTTATGGAAAATTCAAACTTAAAAAGTTATTTCCTCACAACAACCTTAGAGTAGTTAGAGCAAATAAGTATTATTACTGTTTAACCCACCTGGGGTAATGCTGACCACTTACCTGATCAGGTTCACCAATAAGAACAAGGTACTCATCTGAAGCCTTCTCCAGTGTCCTTTAACTCTAGTCCCTTCTCCTTACTATTTCCAGTTTATCCTGTATATAGCCTGTTTGTATCTAGTTATTTGGATGTTGTCTCCCCTATTAGATAAACTGTCTTTTGCCTGTTTTTGTATCTCTGGCTCAAAATACCCGGAAGAAAGCAGTTGCTGAATAAATGTTTATTGGTTGATTCAAGTGATGGGAAATTTGAGCTGTTATTTTTAATAATTGAAATTATCAGAAATTTTCTTAATCTGGCATAAGAGCTAACTACCTTGTAGGTATGTGCCTACTTCACCTATGCTTAAGCTCAGCTCTGAATTCACACGTAGGAAATAAAGTACTTCTTCCCTCTTGGCCTAATATCCCAATAGATATCATTGGATCTTAGCAGTGCAAACAAAGTTGTGCCAGTAAATGTTTAACAACTAGCTTTCAAAAAAAAGTTCATGCATGCAATACACTTTTAATTCTAATCTGAATTATTACCTGCATTATTATCTCCATCATTTTCTTAAATCTATACAACCACCAAAATAATAAATCAAGCCGTGATTCATAGCATTTTTTAGTTTGATTTGACTCTAACACACCCCTGACTTCAACTCTCTCCCCATAAAAGGGAATATAAAGCTTCCTTGATAGGCATTCAGTAAATTCAACAATAAAGGTATTTTGACTGATGCAATGCTGATAGACAGATTAGTTTCCCTGTCATCTCAGATCCACATATATTCCTTCTTTTTCTGTGATCCCTCACCATAGGCTACTTGGTGGTGGGCCACTGGTAAATGCACATGAGCAAAATCAAGCTATCCCAAACATTCAGTGGTTTTGATCAACACGGAGTCAGCCATGCTCTGTGGCTGAGACCAGGAGTATATCTGGGTTCCTGCCAATTACAGATCATGGTAGATGCATGACAATGGATTGGAAGGTGAAATCTTTTGGCCAGCTGGACTCCAACTTTAGATATATTGACCCTGCCATTTTAATTAAAAGTACAGTAGAACAATAGGAGACTACTGTATCCTCTCATCATTTCTCAAACTCTGCTCTCCAGACTTAACAATAATGTTACCACCCATATATGCCCTGTCTGCTACTTTGGGGGAAATGTTTTAGCCATGAAGCTGACGCTTCATTTTTCTCAGTGCCAAGAATCAGTCACTAGTGTATTACTGGAACCAAAACCACAGGCTATAAAGAAACCACTTTGATTTAGAGATCAAGTTCCTAATGCCAAGGAGTGCCTTGGCACATACTTAAGTGACAGTAATAAGACTGCTGAGCAGAAGCTAAGACCCAGGACTGTCTATTGTCCACATGTTGGTTTCTATTTAAGCTCAGAGGGAACTACCAAAGATCTAGAATAATTGGAAGGGGAGACTATATTCTGTCTTTTAAAAATATATAAATTAAGAGAAATGTAAAGGCCTACATTTAATGTTACCATATCTTTCATCAAGGAATAGAATATAATTTATTTTGTTTTAATGGTATAATACTGTTATAAGTGAAAACGCTATAGGGAAAAATATCCTAAGTTCAAATATACATTGGACTCTTTTTTTCTATTGATAGTTATATTTCATTAAAATTAGTATGCCCTTATCTTATAAAGAACAGATTTTTTAAGTAAACAGGAAAATTAGCCTTCAGGGTATCATTTTCATTTTAAAAGGAAAACTTATTTTTTTCTGTTCCAACCTAAAACTATGGTGTTTTTTGTTTTGTTTTGTTTTTTTGCCAGATACCTACCACACACTGATGGGATGGAAAGGATTAACAAACAGCAGCTACAATGTAAACAGGAACTGCCCAAGGCCTAGGTAGAATAAGAAGGAACCTGGAGAACGCACCAAAAATGCAGTTCCAAAACAACAGCTATAAGCAGAAACAGTAAACTGAGACAATGTGGAAAGAGCAAGCTGAGCAAGACTGATGAATGAAAAATCGAACAAAAGCTGAGATCTGAATCACAAAAAAACACATGGATTTAAGTTACTGCAGAGAGAAGTCATGCAATGACAAACAGATTCTTCTAGCACTGAGGTATGGTGGGAAGGTCCAAATTAGCACCTTAAACTGACAACATCATAGTAAGCCTCCAGGCATTACCTGACGGGTAATGATCAGTTGTATAAATATAACCTTAAAATATCCACATATAAACTGTAAAGTCAGTTATCTAGATCCCTTGCCTACATGAAAAAGGCTCTCGGCTAAGGTATTAGAGCTAAAAATTCAAAGAATGAAATCATTTCTATTCACAAGGAGCTTATATTCTAAAGGAATCAATTCCTTAAATATTCTAATTGCAGACCTTGATCAAGGGAGTTTGTTGCAAATAATTCTTTTCTCCAGTTAAAACTGTTTCCCTTTTAATTTTAACTATGTTGATTTTGTTTGTGCAAAAACTTTTCAAATATATATATTCAAATTTGTCCATTTTATCTCCTAGTACTTTGTTTAATGTATCCCTTGTTTGATCAGTAACTCTACCCCTGTCCACAAGATGACATTTCCATCCCTGCTTCTCTGGCTTATTTATGATATAATTCTTTTTATCTAGGTCATGTGTCCATTTGGAAGTTGGTGAGGCATATGATATGAAATATTGGTCTAAAGCTAATTTTTTCCAGACTACCTTCCAATTTTTCCAGAAGTTTCTGTCAAATTGTAAATCTACATTCTAGCAGTTGGAGAAAGAGAGGAAGGAAGGAAGGAAGGAAGGAAGGAAGGAACGAAGGAACGAAGGAACGAAGGAACGAAGGAAGGAACGAAGGAAGGAAAGGATTAAGGACATATTCAGTTTAATAATAGTGGCAGAAGTAAGACTAGAATTTGAGTCAAATGATCTCTATTCTGCTACTCTTTCCATTAAACCAAAAGTCAATCCCCACGAACATGTTAAGTCTTTAAGGTGAAAAGTTCTTTCAATAAAGTCAATATTCACACCATGAAAGTTGACAACTTAGGTAAGTATAGGTGAGCTTCTAGTTAAAGAGACATGCTATCCCAAAAATATTCACAAATTTTGTCCTTGTCTCTGCTATAGCAATGAAATAGTATTTTCAGGTCCTAGGCTTCAGTCATTAACCAAAGTTATAATTCTGGAAAAGAAAAAAATATTCCTAGACAATATGAGGAACCCAGAAACATTTCAATCATGACAGCTACATGTCCTATAACTCTCAAAATTAATAAAAATATCTAGTTATCTGATTGAAAATTATACGGGACAGTTGAGTCAGCTATCACCCTACACTTGAGAAGGGCTCTAAGATTAAAACTAAAACCAATCCAATAAAAATTGATTCAGCATCTATTATGTGTAGGAAACTTTGCAGGCACAGCACAACACAGCATAGCTGACAGTTTTTTAAACTATTCCATCCCATTTCTGAACCACCTTGTTAGTGACAAGGGCATTACCAAACTTCCAGTCACTCTGGCTTACAAACTAAGTATTTTCCTCACCTTCTTACTTTCACTCACCTACTTAACAATCATTTGCCAAATCTCGCCATTTTTACTTCTATAACACCTCTAATCCTTTTTCTCAATTCATAAGTCCACCACCCAAGGTTAGGTTCACTTCAATCCATTTTTCAGTTTTTAGTCATATCAATTCTCCATGACCTCATTTGGGATTTTCTTGGCAAAGATACTGGATTGGTTTGCTATTTCTTCTCCAGTTCATTCTACAGATGAGGAAACTGAGGCAAACAGGACTTAGAGTCATACTGATAGAAGTGTCTGATACTAGATTCAAACTCAGGAAGATGAGTCTTCCTGATTTCAGACCTGGCACTCTATCCATTACATCAGCCAACTGCCCCTTCTCTTCACCTTATACCTGGACTTAGCACAGTATTCAGTCATTTTTCAATCTTGTCTGATTCTTTATGATCTCATTTGGTATTTTCTTGGCAAAGATACTGGAATGGTTTGCCATTTCCTTCTCCAGCTCATTTTACAGATGAGGAAACGGAGGCAAACAGAATTAAGTAACTTCCCCAGGGTCACACAACTAGTACAACTAAATAACAAAACATAACTGGTCTGAGGCTAGAATTAGAACTTGGAAAGATGAAGCTTCCTGACTCCAGGCCCTACACTCTATTCACTGTGCCACCTAGCTGCCCCAAGAAAAAGTAGGGGAATTTTTTTCTGATTATTTTTGTTTTTGTTTTTGAGGAGGGGAGGAGAGAATAGCAGGAAAGATAAGGAAAGCTTTATGTAGTACTTAATAAATGCTTGTTACACTACTTTCTGTCTCCTCCAATTTGACCCCCAGCACCCACCACTACTACCACCACCACCACCAAAGATCTTTTTGGAAAGATAATAAAATATACCTCCCTGGATGGTCGAGGTGTTCAAATTCATTGTCCCATTTAGATCCAAGTTTGATTGGTCACTTGAACTTGCACTAAATACTGAAGCCAAGGGCACTATTATGGTTCCAGGATATTAACTGGGACCCTTTCTCTTAATAACTTCCCAAACACAGTACTCTCTTCCTTCCCTTTGGCAATAATTTCTTTACCAATCTTTGTGACAAAATTTTTCCTTCCCATTCCTTTTGAACACAATGAATGGTCTATCTTTATCTAAATCCAGGGCAATAGACCCTCCATCCTCAGTTGAAAGTATGTGACTAACACAATTTTGTTGTAATCATTTTTAAGGGCCTCCACAGTCTTCTCTCCCACTCAGATGTGGAGCATGCATTATTAATTAAATGACAAAGTTATTACAGCCAGTAATTGGATTAGTCCATTGCTCCTGCCTGCAGTAATTAACATCTATCAAAATAAAAGAGGAGGAGTTGTGTTATCCTTATTAGAAATGATTTGGTTTCATGGGTTTTGATCAAATTAAATAGAATCAAACTCACCAATGATTGAATTAAATGAAAGTAGTTGTACTGAGATTGCCCTTATTTGTTTGAGGACATAAATGAGTACTGAGAGCCTGGGTTTATGGATTTGTCCATGTTCTCAGCACAGGCTCAGGGGGATGGCTAGGATTTTAAATTGATGTAGACTAGTCTCATCAGACTATATTCAGCAACTGCTTTTGCATATAGGAAATATCTTTACAATAAGTTCAAAACCACCAATTAAACTTAAAAATGCTTCTGTAGCCAATTAAAGGAAAAACTATGAAGTTCTAGGCATACAAAGGGATGGAAAAAATAAAACTTCATTCAGTCGATAACTATCAATTGTTATTAGTGGAAAGCATAGGACTAATAAAGGAAAATATCAAGCAAGCTTCACAAAATATGAATTGAAAGAAAGAAAGCTCCCTCATGAAAAGCAAACAGATAATCTCTCAAAAACAGGAAAATTACTTAGTGGGCACACCCAAAAATTCAGTGAGGTGAGAAGTATCTGCCCTGGAAAATGAATTCACTAACCACCAAGCTATATACTCTCCAAAATTCATACCAATGTGAATCATGGATTTTGAATTCGAACTTTATTTGTTAATTTGTGTGAATTACCAAAACCCATGCTCATGAATGTCACAGTGTCACTGATTCAGAAATATGGACCAGCTTTTCTATGATCTCAGTGAAAATTTCCATACCACCAGGATGAGGTCCCACTACAAAGAAACAGTGAGCCAGTCTACCATCACTCACAAAGTGTCATTAGTGTTTGAGAAAAATATAGTTCCATTCTCAACAGCTACTAATATGTCCCTAACCCCACTCCCATCTATGAATCACTAGCTATGAATTCAAGTCATCCTTTCCCACCTTCCCCAGCTTTCTCACTGAAGCTCATGCCTGTCTTGACCCTCTAAAATCCCTTCAGAATAAACTCACAGGGTAAAGCAGGTTCCAGACTCCTAATTAGCCTTTTATGTTATTAGCAATTCTATAGAATAGCCTGTGGAGAGAAAAGGAAACATAAGCATCAAAGAACAGAAGAGAAATGAAAAGATTAAAAAAAAAGAAAGTTGAAAGATATATTTCTATGAAAATACTCTTATCCTTTTTGTGTCATGAATACCTTTCTCAGGATGTTAATAAATTCATAAAAATAAGATACAAAAAATTGCAAAGGAAACTAATCAAATTTAAATAGTTATCAATTTTTTTTTAATTCACAGATCCCATGTTAAGAACCTCTGCTCCATGGGAAAGTACCAAATTTCTACTGGTGCCACCTAGACTCACCTTTCTTATGTCTGGTCCAGATGCTTAATTGACTTTAAATTATCTTCATTACTCTATAATTGTTTTTTTCCTGAGGACATATGATGATGTATAAAAGATATTTTCCATATTTGCTGTACAAAAAAAGAGAAAGACAATATGAATCTTGTTCTTGTCTTCTACAAAATTGTTATTGATCTAAAGTAAGACTTGTGTCTATGTTTGTGAAATTGGAGAAAATGGGAGGAGGAAAGTTGGAAGGAAGTTGTTTATAAGGACAATGAGTTGCAGAAATTTAAAATGTCTAAATTAAACATTAAACCTTTAAACTCAACATTAGGAAAAAGAAAAGTAAGGAACATTAGAGTGAGGAAGTAGTAGCATCTGATAAGTGGAATATCATTCTAGGAAGTAAGGAACTCCATTTCTTCTTTTTTTTTTTTAAACTCTTACTTTCTGTCTTGGAGTCAATACTGTGTATTGGCTCCAAGGCAGAAGAGTGGTAAGGGTAGGCAATGGGGGTCAAGTGACTTGCCCACGGTCACACAGCTGGGAAGTGTCTGAGGTCACATTTGAACCTAGGACCTCCCATCTCTAGGCCTGGCTCTCAATCCAGCTGCCCCCTCCATTTATTCTTGGATATAATATCTACAGGCCTTATGTAAATCTACTGGGTAGTCATTCCATCAGAAGTGTGAAATATTTGAATGAACTACAGGTTGGGGAAGCTGGGAGTCTTTTCCCTAGGGATATATTAAAATAGAATTATAATCAGCTTTCCTAGGCACCCATTTGTCCTGAAAAGTTCAAACATACATTTGCCTAAAGGCTGAACCAGGTTAGTGCTTTAAACTCCTAGAGTTATGTTTATTTCAATACTATGCAATTAAATAATCAAAAGAAAAAGAGTAACTCAATGTCAAGAATAAGGGACTAAATATTCAGCTTTAACTATCCTCACTCTGTTGTTGGTTTTGTTTTGGTTTATTTTCATTAGACACTATTACACAGAAAGTTTTGGTCTTTCTAACTTCAATATCTTTCAAGATTGAAAAATACATTGTCCCTTTGTGGAAATCATATTTCAATGAAATTATCATTTTCTATCTTCACTCTTGTTCCTGTACTAAATCTTACTGCTACCATCCATCCCCTCATGAGAGCTCTGGGCAGAAGGACTGGAAGAGAATTTGCATTTCTATCATTTTTACCACTTATCATAGTTCAATTTTTATAACTCAAAATCTATTCTTTGTTTTATAGGCAAAATGGGTCTCTCAGGTATTCTTCATTCACATCCACAAACAATACAATATAGGTAGAGACACAGAGAACTCTTCAACACATGGTATTTAGCAGTTTTCACCTTGTAGAGTACAAAACTTTATTGGGTCTGTCAGAAATGTATAGTCTTCTTTTCTTTTACTTTTTAATATTAAAGGCTACTTGACTACTCTGCCCTTTTAAAAAAATAAGCTTTTTTATCCTTCAAGCCTATATTTGTCATCTTATCATGGAGAGTAAGTGGCTGACTTGAAATAGCTACAAAATGAATTCACTCTCAAATCATTAGAATGCAGAACCTAGCCTGGCTTAGGTTAACATTCTGTTGGTGCAATTTCAAGAATAGCACTGGGGATCTCTGTTGCCCAGCACACCTGAGCTTTTGCATTCAAATTCTAGGCAAAATGGGATAAACAAGTACCTCATAGACCTAAGTCATAAGATTCCAGACTAGATTCTGTCATCCCTGGCCCTAGTGCCTGAATTTTCCAGAATGAGATTGCTGTTTACAAACATAAGTGTTTGTTATGCAATGTTAGGTTCAGCTCTTTTCATAAATAATTAGACATTTAGGGGGCAGTTAGGTGGCTCAATGGATTGAGATCCAGGCCTAGAGATGGAAGGTCCTAGGTTCAAATCTGGCCTTAAACATTTCCTAACTGTGTAACCCTGGGCAAGTCACTAATGTCCCATTGCCTACCCCTCACCACTCTTCTGTCTTGGAATCAATATGCAGTATATAGACCATATAAGGGTTTTGAGAGCCAGAGAGAGACAGAAAGGCAGAGACAGAGACAAAGACAGACAAAGACAGAGAGCCAGAGATAGACAGACAGACAGAGACAGAGAGAGAGAGAGAAACAGAAAAGAGACAGAGAGAAAGAGACACAGAAAGAGAGACAGAGAGACAGACGCAGAAAGAGACAGACAGAGAGGATTATCTCTGTCTTTGCCCAAGATAACACATCTAACTTGGACAGCTACCATAGGTCTAAAGGTCTAAAACCCGGGAACTCCTGAAACAATCTGTCTCTGTACCATACTATAACTGCTTGAGCCTACAGACAAAAGATTTCAGAAGGGTAAAAATATTTTTAAGTTGAGGAACATATTCAATTAGATTAGCATTTATTAAGTATCAACCAGATACAAAATGTTTTAATAGGCACTGAGAACACAAAAATTAAGCAGCCACTACTCCATTCTTATCCTTAAAATAAAGACTTCCTTCAGCTATTGACTGAAAATGAGTGAAGTGGATAGCATATTTATTTCAGTTATAATTAGCAATTTCTCCACACGCTACTCGACAAATCTGTAGACTTCAAGTTTTGAAGTGATAGCAGTGGCATCCTATAGCCTAAAACCCTCTATTAGTTTAGTGTTTTAGTTTGTTCATTTTCAAGTAGGTGAGACAAAACAATCAAGAACTTCTCCCTGAAAAATATGGAAATTTACTGTCTTTTGTAAATGAAGAGTTGGGGATGAGACTGTAGAAAGAAAGGCTATTGAGAAAACCCGGTGAGAGCAGATGAGGGCCTGACCTAGAGTAGCTCTAGGTAATGGGGAGGGAGAGGGGAAGAGTACTTTTTTGATGGAAAGGCAGAAATAAGAAGAAAATAACAGCATTTTTAAGAGATAGTATGAGGATAGCTGCATAGCACAATAGATAAGAGTCAGGAGGACCTCAGTTCAAATCTTGCTTCAGACACTTCCCAGCTGCATGATCCTCATTACCTAAAAAAAACAATGAGGTAGCATGATCTCTCTCCTCTGAGAGACAAAGTCCTTCCTCTTACCCAAGTCCTCCTTCTTATGTGAATTGACTGTGTGACCCTGGAGACAAATAACTAAGCAGCTCTAAGACACTGAAGTTAAAAAAGCTAAGGGCCAATTCAGATGGGGAGAGGGAGTTTCCTTATCAGTATATCCTTATACCAATGCCTCAGATTTTTTTTTAAATACATTATTACATATTTCTGATTTAAACCCTTGTACTTTGGTGTATTGTCTCATAGGTGGAAGATTGGTAAGGGTGGGCAATGGGGGTCAAGTGACTTGCCCAGGGTCACACAGCTGGGAAGTGGCTGAGGCCGGGTTTGAACCTAGGACCTCCTGTCTCTAGGCCTGACTCTCACTCCGATGAGCTACCCAGCTGCCCTCTGGATAGGATTAATTTTCTTTCTCAGGACTTTTTGAAGTTCCATAATGCCTAAACTTTTTTTAGTTGTTGAGTTCTTCCAGTTGGGTCTGACCACTTTGTGAGTCCATTTAGGGTTTTCTAAGCAAAGATACTGCAGAGGTTTTCTGCTTCCTTCTCAGGTTCATTTTACAGATGAGGAAACTGAGATAAGAGTTAAATGATTTGCTTGGGGTCACATAGCTACTAAGCATCTGCCAGGATGTTTCACTAGGCATGCTGTAGGTTCTTGGAATCACTGGTGAGAGTTAATTGCTAGGTAGATACCAAAGGTACATACAGAAATACCTAAGGAATGTAATGAGGGACCATCAAATGTTTCAGTTGTACATCCTCACATACCAAACTGGAAAATTAAAATTGGGACAAATTATTTAAATTAATAGAAGTTGGGCCTTGTAATAATACATAATTAATGTTTAGGGAATAGATGTCACTTCAATTTAGCATCAACTATTTGAGATTAGAAAAAGAGAACAAATTCCTAATACCTTCTTCCCCATATTTCTACATCTTTGGCTTTTCATTTTAAAACTGCCCAATTTACTTGAAGAAATAGAACTGTATGCAAACTTTCTCCAGGGAAAGGAGAAGTGGCAGTTTGAAAACTCACAGGATGCTTAGTAATCAGTGGTGTTGGTTGTAAAAGGCTCTTTTGAGATGGAACCAGAGGGAAGTAATTAGTCCATGCTATTGCCTGTTAATGACCCAAGAATGCTGATCATAGGGATCCTTTTAAAAGTATACATCCCAAACAGGAGTCCTCTGAGCTCAACCACATTCAAGTGAAAGGGAAGTCCTCTTTTTTAATCTCAGTATGGAGATGGAATGGGTAGGCCACTGATTGTTCAGTGCATGCTTGGAATCCTCTTCCTCATTAAGACAATTAGACCTTTTGAAACTTTTGAGGGCCATCGTGCACATCACTGCAGATTAGTTTGCTCCATCACGTACAACCACTAAGTTCCCATTCCCTTGTGTTTTCTTTCTCTTCTTTTAAAATTAGTTTTGTTGATGTCTTTTGTTGTTTTTTTTACATCACCATACTTCTCCCAGTATCCCTCCTTCTCTTCATATCAGAGAGCCATCTCATGTAATAAATAATATTTTAAAGACAAAAAAGAAAAAGAGGGGGGAAATCATATTTTTCCTTGTGTTTTCCAAAAAGAAAAGAAGATATTTCTGGATTTGTTTACATACCACATAATAGGAAGATGACATTTTAATAACCCTTCATACCCATAATTTAGATTGCTTAGACATACGACTCTTGACCCTTATTTTGAATGCAGAATGTTTTTTAACTATTTTAAGCTTATGACAACATTTTTTAATCCTCCTACAGGGGGCAGCTAGGTGGCTTAGTGAATTGAGAGCCAGACCTAGAGATAGAAGATCTCAGGTTCAAATCTGGCATCAGACATTTTCTAGCTGTGGGACCCTGGGCAAGTCACTTAACCTCATCACCTCTCCTTACCACTATTCTGCCTTAGAACCAATACACAATATTAATTCTAAGTCAGAAGGTAAGGATTTTTTTTAAATGCTCCTAGAATAAAATTAACCTCTAACTTCTTAAATCCATATTATATCCTTTAGATTGTAAGTTCCTTCAGGGCAGGACCTGAGATTTGTTTTTTTTTTACTTGTATTTGTGTTCCCAGAGATCAGCCTAGCACATAGTAGGTATTTAATAAATGTTTAATGACAGGTTGACTTATCTAGTCCTTTGGGGGTAGAAAAGGAAAACACAAAAGTTAAGCTAGTGACAATACATCATTACAACTGCAAAAATATTTAGTCATAAATTCATAGGATTATAGATTTAGTGGTAAAAATTCAGTGATCAAAACAATTCATGAGGAATGGAGGATCAGGGAAGGGATCATGTTTCATTTGTATTGGCTAGCTATATTCATACAGCCCTGCACTGGAAAAGTAAGATCCTAGACATCTTATTTCGGCCCATGGAAGTCCATGTGCAATAATAAAAGAAGTCCCGAAGTATAAGACTGGAGTCCTAATTTTGATTTTGATAATAACCAATTATATGACCTTAAATGGATTATTAATTTCTCTAAGCCTCATATTTCTCATTTTTTTTACATTAAGAGTTTGGACTAGATCATCCCTAACACCCTTTCCAAGCTTTAATAGCCCACAGTATATCTCTGCCCCAGACTACATGCCTCTTATCCCATGTCAGGAAAAATATAAAATAATTCAGCATCAAGCCCACTTTGTTCCTAGTATCACCAGCAGAGGTTGCTCTCTGGCAAGGTTTGGAAGTTTAGAGTGGAAAGTGAAAGCAAAATAGAGATGTTCAGTCTTCTGCACTTGTCACCTTAGAAATGTGGAGTGGGGCATATTCTTCCAGACCACACCTTTCTCCTCCTACTCATTGGCCCAAGAGATAGGGCTTTTCTCAATCTATGTCTCTATATCACCCCTCACTCTAGAAACCAGAAACCTCTTCAATATAATTTGCCACTCTATGCCCACTGAATCTACTTCACCAATGATTCTATCAGTCTAGGTGTTGTCCTAAGTGGCATGATTCATCCGTAACTGCTTTTTAGGAGTTTATGAGAATTGTTAATAAAATCAAAATCATAAAATTCTCTCAATTCTGTCCCTAACTTCATAGAGAAGTAAAATCCTAACATTCTAGAGAGAGGTTTAAAATATTAACATTTTACATTCTATGAATTCTAAACTAGTCACTGGCATCCTCCACTGCCCTGTACACAATTAATTAATAGATGTGAGTTTGAGATCATTTATGAGTTGTCATAATTTGTAGAAGATAAAAATGAGGAAACAGAAACTACCTAAAGACTTAGAAAAAATCCTATGATGAGTGCCTGCTGCTACAAGTATGAGGAAAAGGGGTTAACCTTTACTGTTCTTTCATAGATACAAAAGAACAATTGCCAATAGCAACATCAGTCCATTACAGTCACTCCTATCAGATTTCTTTGTTCTAGAGAGCAGGAATGGAACCAAGCCTGTAACACTGAGATTCTTACAAAACACGTGTAGAAGCTGCTCTTTTTCTCTCCACTCAATCACAGATGTTATTACAGCTTCCACTCTTACTATTGCTATTGCTAACCACTCTGACCTCAGCAGTAGTCAAGTGCCTCTTTACTTTACTAATGTTCAGTTCAATAACTCCCATAATGGGGCAAATCTGTCTCTAGCTCAGAGCTCTCAGTAATCTCTCCTCCAAGGCAGATAATCTTGTTGTCTACCTGCTTCTACAATTTCTAAGATTTATAACTGAGTTTCAAAAATTTTCCTTACCTTCAGAAAAAGTCTTCAATATTTGGTTATACTAGTCCCATGTAACCAAGATCTTTTCCAGCAATTGAGTTAATACACTGTATTTTCCAGTAATTGAGTCAATCTGTTAATACACACTACCTAAATCTAAGTCATTGTCTTGGATTCTTCCCTTGCTCTCCAGTTCCTCCTTTCTTGCCCCAAAACTTCTTCCCAGGCTATAGTCTTCTTGTATCTTAATTCTAATCCATATGTCTGAAGTCTGGATAACTTGTTCCCATATTTCCCTGATGAAAACTGCTCATCTACATGTATCTCTACAAAAATTATTAGCAATAATATTTTTACCTGGACCAAGAGACAAAAAAGGAGGGAAGGTCACCTAAAATGTGGTACAGGAGGGAGGATGCTCACCCCAGAAGAAACTGGTTTCCATGCTTTTGAAATTGTGACCACTGAGGGGAAGAAATACACTAACATCAAAGATATACAAAGAATTGAAATGGTTTTAGAAGAGTCATTCTCCAATAGCTAAGTGGTCAAAGGACATAAACAGGAAAATCTCAAATGAAGAGGTATAAACTATAAACTAATAAAATTAGATTTTTTTAAAACTCCAAGTTGCTCCTCCCATCATTTAACCTTATATTCTAGGGGACAATGGGATTAGGTTCACTATATATATATATATGCACTCTGGTTTCTCAAGGCTTCCCTACTGGACCACAACATTCCACCTGCAATCCTTGTCCTAAGACTGCTATGGCTGAAACTCCTAGGTCCAGTGGCAATCACAACAAACTGAGAAAAACAAACAAAACAGAACAGAAGCAATTGCCCTCAAGCCTGTTTCTTGGAACTGGAGTAAAAAAAAGGGGGGGGGGAATCAGGGGAAGGAAAGCCTTCTTCTCTCACTGGTTCCATTCATGGCACCTTCATGGGTGAAGTGTGATCTTCACCCTCTGTGCACAACAGAAAAGAAAGAACAAGGAAAAGAGAGATTGTCCAGTCTGACCAGTTTCTGCTACATAAAATATCAAAAGTGGCTACCATGATCAAGGTGATAGGAGATGCAGAATGCCTCCATGTCTGGCCATCTGGGCATGCCCAGATAGGCCTCCTTACTCATATATACTACTAAAGTTTAAAATTTGGGACACTACGCACATATATGTGTTTGTGTGAATGTGTATATGTGTATTTCATTGAAAAACTAAAAAGCAAATTGTACATAATTGTTGAATTGGGTCAGATTAGCAATGGTTAGTAATAGTGTCAGAGCAAGGAGGATGCTGCTATCCTAACACGGGGAAGGGGTAGGAGTAAATAGAATTCTTCCCCTTCCCTATCTTGAAGTAGTTAGAGTAGAAGGAAATAACAGTTAACTGTATGGAGGCTGAGCAAGCTTGACTAATCCAGGGCTAAATTGGTAGATTGATAGGAAATAATCCCACTGATATTAACCACTCCCACTGTTTAAGACTATTCCCTAAACCTTGGGATAGTGAAGGTTCAAGTTGCTTTCAATACAGCAGACTTGCTCTCAAGATAAAAGCTGCACCAGTGCTTGCTTAGATGAAGATTTTGCTTAGATAATGTATATTGATGGTAAGTATAGCCTAGTATAACTTCACACAGGCTCTCAAATCCAACTAACAAAGGGATTTATTAATTTCAGGAAAACAGGGAGAGGAGAGGTGGATTTTAGGAATGAGGAGGAGGTAAGCTATCTAAAATCTCCAATAAACTTGTTGGCTTCACTTTCCCCAAAGGGGAAAGTTCTTTGAATAATAACTTTTATCTCACACTAACATTTCTACTAATCTAATGTTACTAAATTTAAGATGGTGAAACTAAACTTGATTGAAGATTAGTTGAGATCTTGCAAGTAGTTTTCCCCAGAGCTCACAGCCTGGTATAGTCTCTATGGAGTAAACCAGCAAAGTAACACTATGCACTCTGAGGTCAGAGATGAGCTAACAAAAAGAGCAACCTAACCTAACTAAAAAGCAAATTGTACATAATAGAACTTCATAGTTATTTATACAAGTCTATTTTTCTTTGTTGCATACTAAAACATTCACCTTTGTTAATAATTGTTATGTTCCCATTAAAAAAATTTTAATTTGAAAAAAAAATTTTAATAGTGTTACTTCTTCTAGCAGTGGAGGTGAATAAGAAAAATTAAATTACCAGTGGATAAAGCTAGTGATAAGCAGCATTTACCTCTAGAGATAATATAATGAACCTTGGAGAGGAAAGAAATGACTTAGAAAAATACTGTCAGATTCCTTTAAATATCCCACCCACAGACAAAGATCCAGCCGTCCCAATTCTAGTCATGGTTCTACATCTACCTTTTGCTTTACTGCTTGACCTCTTGATACTGCTCTTTGGTCTGCCTGGTCCTCTTCCTTGGCACCTATTATTTACTAGGTGTCATGCATTGTGCAAGGTCACTCTAACCTTCAGCAAATAATGATTTTTTACAATCATTCTGTAATTCATTTTTTTCTACAAAATTGGGATGACCATACCTACAATACTGACTTCACAAGATTACTGTGAGAAAAGGACCCTGAAAATCCTAAAGTTTGTTACCGAGACTATGTTGAAGCAATATAGTATTTTTTTTAATGTGACTACATTATGCTACAACAGATTTAAAAATTAAAAATTCTACCTAACAACTCTGAGGTTTTGCATAATAAAAAAGGGTCTATTTATTTTTCATAAAATTGATTGATCTGTTGTTTTAAAATTCCAGACAGGACTGAGGTTGATTGAAAAATCACTTAGATATTTATCATCAATAAAACTCATTTTCTATATGTTGGTATTTCTCAACAGCTAACTTTGGGTAAACATAATTTTCCACTCTACTGAGCAAATTGTAATGCATACATTATAATGCCTAATGAGCTATGGCCTTAAATTTGGCCCTGCCTTATGAAAGAGGGAAAGTTATGTGTAGTAATAGAACTTAGAAATAAAGGAAAGTTGTTTTTTTTTGGTGGTGGTGTTTTGTTGTGGTTTTTTGACTATTGATTTCCTGGCTTTGCTTTCAAATTCCATTGATTTTTTAGGCCACACATTAAATTTAGATATAAATTATTTTTAATGGCTTAATCAGTATTTTGTTTCAATTAGAGTCACAGCTCCCTTACTTGGCAATCTCAAATTATTTAAAAAATAGTAAGAATGGAATTGCATGCTGAGTACTAAGATGGCACAATAAGGATGTTCCATGCCCTCATTCAGAGGGAGAGAGAGAGAGAGAGAGAGAGAGAGAGAGAGAGAGA
>NC_058132.1:458565791-458671825 GCF_016433145.1 Gracilinanus agilis
GAAGAGAAGAGAAGAGAAGAGAAGAGAGAGAGAGAGAGAGAGAGAGAGAGAGAGAGAGAGAGAGAGAGAGAGAGAGAGAGAGAACAAATCAACTCAAAAGAAAGGAAAACTGGAGGAACATTTTTCACTGGGGTAAGAAGAGAAAGGATTTCAGGCAGCATAGCCTCTGGGAGAACTGGTACAACTTAGAGGAGCCCAATATCCTGAGATTCTACAAGAGGCCACCAAACTGCAAAATAGGTAGGAACTATCCTACATGGTATAGAAGGCATAGAAAGCAGGAATTTCTACATTCCCATATGGCAGCAGAGTTGTGAGACCACAAGGGAGAAGAAAGGGGAACAAGTTGAACTTCAGGAAAATTGCATTCCCACATGGCAGCAGAACAAGATACCTGCCCAGCCCAAGTGACTTAGCAGGGAGAGAAGCAGCAAAGACCATCCTAGCCCATGAAACAACAAGGTAAGGGCTAATACTGGATGCTAAATATATCCTGCAAAATACTGCAAACCTCCCCAGAGCCAAGACTGCCTCAACAGACACACCACAAGAAAAAAGGCAGTCTAGCCTACCCCAAGTACCAGAGAAGAGAACTTTGTAAGCTCTGGAGCAGTGTGTCCTCTGCCCCAGGAATAAAGAAGAACTTCAATAGATAGACAAAGTAATGGGGGGAGGGGAGCATAAGAGAGAAATTAAAATATGCCTAAAGAAAAGGGAGGCACAAAAATACATCGTAGAAAATTAGGAATAGAATGGACCAAATGGAAATGGAGGGGTGAAAAATCAAAGAAGGCAACTCTTTAAAGAGTAGGATGTAATGGTTCTGGGTTAAGATGGCAGCAGAGTAAAGATCAGCTGCTTGACCTCTCCTAACTGACGCATATAGGACTCCTCAGGGGGATATAATAACAAATCCAGATGAACAAAGGGACCCCCACAACAGGATGCAGCATTGAAGGTACGTGGGATCGGGGCATTTCCATGCTATAAAGGGGTGAAACAGCTCTCACTGGAGTGCGAGCTGAGCAACCCCCTCCCCCACTCCCCACACCACCTACAGTGCCAAAGCCAGCTCACAGGAGTTGAAGCAGGTTTAGGGCACCCATTAAGTCATTGGCAGCTCCAGGGCCTGTTCCTAAGAGCAGCAAGAGTTAGGACCCCAAGAGGCTAAAGAATGTGCATGGACTTTGAACACAGACTGTGAGCACAGGCACAGGTAAAGGCATTGCATAGGTGCAGACAAGGATCTTGACCACAGGCTTGGACCTCTAGTGGGGACCCTGTGCAGATGGGAGCACAGCTTTGGAAGCAGTGCCCTGAGACTGTTGAGGGAGCCTCAGGCAGTGGGACAGGCAGGGGGGACCACCAGGAGGCTGGACCCCAAGAACAACAAGACCTGAGACCTCAGGAGCCTAGAGAGCACAGACAGGCCCTGAGTGTGAGGATAAAGCTGAGAAGGCCCAGGTCTAACAATGGCAAGCCAAAATAGGGAACCCCAGAAGAGAAAGATCATCAAGAAGAAATCTGTAACACTCAACAACTTTTACACAGAGAAAATCGAGACAACAGAGCAAACAGCAGAGGAGAACAACCAAGTAATCATATCCAAACCTTCCGAAAATAATGAAAACTGGTCACAAGATATTGAAGAGTTCAAATCTGAGATGATGAGAAAGATGGAAGAGATCTGGCAAGAAAATAACAGTTTAAAAGAAAGAATTTTGCAATTGGAAAGGCTCAGAAATCAAATTAACTGATAAGCAAATTGAACACCAGAAATGACCACATTGAAAAGGAAAATCAAAAGATTATAGCCAAAAACCAAAATATTATAACCGAAAACCAGTCCCTAAAGGCTAAAAATGAGCAATTAGAAGCTAATGATCTCTCAAGACAGCAAGAACAAATAAAACAAAGTCAAAAGACTGATAAAATAGAAGGAAACATGAAATATATCAATGAGAAAGTGACAGACCAAGAAAACAGGTCTAGAAGAGACAATCTGAGAATCATTGGTCTTCCTGAAAAAGCAGAAATTAATAGAAATTTGGATTCCATACTAAAAGAAATTATTCAGCAAAATTGCCCTGAAGTTCTACAAGAGGGCAATATAGACATTGAAAGGATCCAGAGATCACCCTCTACACTAGACCCAGAAAAGACAACCCCCAGGAATATAATAGACAAATTCAACAGTTTCCAAGTAAAAGAAAAAAATCTTACAAGAAGCCAGAAAGAGACAATTCAAATATCAAGCAGCACCAATCAGGATCACACAGGATCTGGCAGCATCCACAATAAAAGACCTCAAGGTTTGGAATATGATATTCAGAAAGGCAAGAGAACTGGGCCTACAACCACGGATCAACTACCCATCAAAACTAACTATATACTTCCAGGGGAAAGTTTGGGCATTCAATAAGATAGGAGATTACCAAGTATTTGCACAGGAAAGACCAGGACTAAATGGAAAGTTTGATATTCAACCACAAAAATCAAGAGAAACGTGAAAAGGTAAATAAGAAACAGAGGGGAAAGAAAGAAAACTCATATTTTTAAAATTTGCCCCTTTAAGGGCTTCAATAAGATCTAATTATCTGTATTCCTATGTGGAGAAATGCTATGTATAATTCTCTGTAGTGAACTCAATTCACTATTATAGTATTCACTATTATAGTAATCAGAAGAATAATACATAGGGAGAGATTGGAATACTAAATGGTCTAAGATGATATGGGAGGTGGGAAAGAGAGGGGTGAATAGTAGGGGACACCAAGAGAAACTTGAATGAATAAGAAAAATAGAACATTCTATTACACACAAAGAGGGCATGGGAAGGGGAGGGGATGAATACTATTATAAGAAGGAGAGGAGGGGCAGCTGGGTAGCTCAGTGGATTGAGAGTCAGGCCTAGAGACAGGAGGTCCTAGGTTCAAATCCGGCCTCAGACACTTCCCAGCTGTGTGACCCTGGGCAAGTCACTTGACCCCCATTGCCTACCCTTACCAATCTTCCACCTATAAGTCAATACACAGAAGTTAAGGGTTTAAAATTTAAAAAAAAAAGAAGGAGAGGAAGAAAGCATTAAGAGGTAATATTTAAACCTTACTCTCAGTGTAATTAACCCTGAGAGGGAAGAGTAGCTATATCCATTGGGATATAAAACTGTATCTAACTCTACTGAGAAAGCCAGAAGGGATAAACCAAGGGGAACAGAGGAGTGAGGAAGTCAAAAAAGGGAGAGGAGAAGAAGGGGGAGAGAATTCAATAGGCCTTTAAAAATAAAAAGAGGGGAATAATAAGGGAGGGGGTAGAAAGGGAAGGTAATCAAGGGAGGGGATAAGGGTTACCAGCTTAAAGCAAACTACTGGTTTAAAAGGAAATAGTTTAAGAAGAAGGGGTAGAATTAGGAGAGGATACCAAAAATGTCAGAGAATGCACAACTGATAATTATAACTCTGAATGTGAATGGGATGAACTCACTCATAAAACGGAAGCAAATAGCAGAGTGGATCAGAAACCAAAATCCCACCATATGTTGTCTACAAGAAACATATATGAGGCAGGTGGACACTCACAAGTTTAAGGTAAAGGGCTTGAGCAAAATCTTTTGGGCATCAAATGAGAAAAAGAAGGCAGGAGTGGCTATTATGATTTCTGACAAAGACAAAGTAAAAATAGATATAATTAAAAAAGACAGGGAAGGTCATTACATCCTGATTAAAGGCAGTATAGACAATGAGGAAATAAAATTGCTCAATATGTATGCACCAAGTGGCATAGCATCCAAATTCATAAAGGAGAAACTGGCAGAGCTCAAGAAGGAAATAGATAGTTAAACCATAATAGTGGAAGATCTAAATATTCCTCTTTCAGATCTAGATAAATCAAACAAAAAAATAATAAGAAAAAGGTAAGAGAGGTAAATGAAGTCCTAGAAAAATTAGATTTAATTGATATGTAGAGAAAAATAAATAGGGACAAAAAGGAATACACCTTCTTTTCAGCTGTACATGGTACATTCACAAAGATTGACCATGTCATAGGGCATAGAAACATTGCAAACAAATGCAAAAGAGCAGAAATAATAAATGTAAGCTTCTCAGATCATAATGCAATAAAAATAATAATTAGTAAGGGCACCTGGACAGGCAAATAAAAAACCAATTGGAAATTAAACAATATGATTCTCCAAAACCAGCTAGTCAAAGAAGAAATCATAGAAACAATCAACAATTTCATTAAAGAGAATGACAATGATGAGACATCCTACCAAACTCTGTGGGATGCAGCCAAGACAATACTCAGGGGGAAATTTATATCCTTGAGTACATGTATTAACAAATTAGGGAGGGCAGAGATTAATGAATTGGGCATGAAACTTAAAAAACTTGAAAGCGAGTAATTAAAAATCCCCAGATGAAAACTAAATTAGAAATACTAAAAATCAGGGGAGAAATTAATAAAATTGAAAGTAAAAGAACTATTGAATTAATAAATAAGACTAGAAGCTGGTATTTTGAAAAAAAAGATAAAGTAGACAAAGTACTGGTGAATCTAATAAAAAAAAAAGGAAAGAAGAAAACCAAATTGACAGTATCAAAGATGAAAAGGGAGACCTCACCTCTAATGAAGGGGAAATTAAGGCAATCATTAAAAACTATTTTGCCCAATTATGTGGCAATAAATATAACAATCTAAGAGATATGGATGAATATTTACAAAAATATAAATTGCCTAGATTAACAGCAGAAGAAATAGAATACTTAAATAATCCCATATCAGAAAAAGAAATTGAACAAGCCATCAAAGAACTCCCTAAGAAAAAATGGCCAGGGCCTGATGGATTCACAAGTGAATTCTATCAGACTTTCAAAGAGCAACTAATCCCAATACTATACAAATTATTTGATATAATAAGCAAAGAAGGAGCCCTACCAAATTCCTTTTATGACACAAATATGGTACTGATCCCAAAGCCAGGTAGACCAAAAACAGAAAAAGAAAACTACACACCAATCTCCCTAATAAATATAGATGCAAAAATCTTAAATAGAATACTAGCAAAGAGACTCCAGCATGTAATCAAGAGGATCATCCACCATGATCAGGTGGGATTTATACCAGGAATGCAAGGATGGTTCAACATTAGGAAAATCATCTACATAATTGACCATATCAACAATCTAACAAACAAAAATCACATGATTATTTCAATAGATGCTAAAAAAGCCTTTGACAAAATACAGCATCCATTCCTATTGAAAACACTGAAAAGTATAGGAATAGAAGGACCTTTCCTAAAAATAATAAACAGTATATACCTAAAACCATCAACAAGCATCATATGCAATGAGGATAAATTAGAAGCCTTCCCAATAAGATCAGGAGTGAAACAAGGATGCCCATCATCACCTCTATTATTCAACATAGTACTAGAAACACTAGCAGTAGCAATTAGAGAAGAAAAAGAAATTGAAGGTATCAAAATAGGCAAGGAGGAGAATAAGCTATCACTCTTTGCAGATGATATGATGGTCTACTTAAAAAATCCTAGAGAATCAACTAAGAAGCTTGTAGAAATAATCAACAACTTTAGCAAGTTGCAGGATACAAAATAAATGCACATAAATCATCAGCTTTTCTATATATTTCCAACACATCACAGCAGCAAGTGGTAGAAAGAGAAACACCATTTAAAATCTCCCTAGACAATATAAAATACTTAGGAATCTATCTACCAAAACAAACACAGCAGTTATACAAAAACAACTACAAAACACTTTCCAAACAAATAAAACTAGATCTAAACAATTGGAAAAACATTGATTGCTCATGGGTAGGATGAGCTAACATAATAAAAATGACCATTCTACCCAAATTAATTTACCTATTTAGAACCATACCTATCAAATTACCAAAAAACTTCTTTACTGAATTAGGAAAAAGTATAACAAAGTTCATCTGGAATAACAAAAGATCAAGAATATCAAGGGAAATAATGAAAAAAAAATGTGAAGGAAGGGGTCCTAGCAGTACCAGATATTAAACTATACTATAAAGCAACAGTCATCAAAACAATATGGTACTGGCTAAGAGACAGAAGGGAGGATCAGTGGAATAGACTTGGGGTAAATGACATCAGCAAGACAGTGTATGATAAACCCAAAGAGCCCAACTTTTGGGACGTGAATCCACTATTTGACAAAAACTGCTGGGAAATTTGGAAAACAATATGGTAGAGATTAGGTTTAGCTCAACATCTCACACCCTACACCAAGATAAATTCAGAATGGGTGAATGACTTGAATAAAAAGAGGGAAACTATAAATAAGTTAAGTGAACACAGAATAGTATACTTGTCAGATCTCTGGTAAAGGAAAGATTTTAAAACCAAGCAAGAGTTAGAGAAAATTACAAAATGTAAAATAAATGGTTTTGATTATATTAAACTAAAAAGCTTTTGTATAAACAAAAACAATGTAGACAAAATCAGAAGGGAAACAACAGATTGGGAAAAAATCTTTATAACAAAAAAACTCTGACAAGGGTCTAATTACTCAAATATACAAGGAGTTAAATCAATTGTATAAAAAAAATGAAGCCACTCCCCAATTGATAAATGGGCAAGAGACATGAATAGGCAATTTTCAGGTAAAGAAATCAAAAGTATCAATAAGCACATGAGAATGTGTTCTAAATCTCTAATAATTAGAGAAATGCAAATCAAAACAACTCTGAGGTATCACCTCACACCTAGCAGATTGGCTAAAATGAAAGAAGGGGAGAATAATGAATGCTGTAGGGGATGTGGCAAAATTGGGACATTAATGCATTGCTGGTGGAGTTGTGAACTGATCCAACCATTTTGGATGGCAATTTGGAAATGTGCCCAAAGAACTTTAAAGGAATGCCTGCCCTTTGATCCAGGCATACCATTTTTGGGTTTGTACCCCAAAGAGATCATAAATAAACAGACTTGTACGAAAATATTTATAGCCGTGCTTTTTGTGGTAGCAAAAAACTGGAAAATGAGGGTATGTCCTTCAATTGGGGAATGGCTGAACAAATTGTGGTATATGCTGGTGATGGAATACTACTCTGCTAAAAGGAATAATAAACTGGAGGAATTCCATGTGAACTGGAAAGACCTCCAGGAATTGATGCAGAGCGAAAGGAGCAGAGCCAGAAGAACACTGTACACAGAGACTGATATACTATGGTAAAATCGAATGTAATGGACTTCTGTACCAGCAGCAATGCAATGACCCAGGACAATTCTGAGGAACATATGGTAAACAATGCTAGCCTCATTCAGAGGAAGATCTGCAGGAGAGGAAACATAGGAGAAAAACAAATGCTTGAACACATGGGTTGAGGTGGACATGATTGGGGATGTAGATGCGAAACTACCACACTAATGCAACTATCAACAATTTGGAAATAGGTCTTGATCAATGACACATGTTAAAACCAGTGGAAATTTGCATCGGCCATGGGTGGGAGGAGTGTGGGGGGTGAAGGGGAAAGTAAGAGCATGAATCATGTTACCATGTTAAAAATGAATATTAATAAATGTTTTAAAAAAAGAACTGATACTAACACAAGAGGTAAGGTTTTTAAAAATTAAAAAAATGGATAAAAAAAGAGTAGGATTAGACAAATGAAAAAGGAAAAAAATTTAAGGAAGAAAATAACTCACTAAAAAATAGAATTGGAAAAATAGAAGCCAATGAAACTATAGGACATCAGGAAATAAGAAGATGAAAAATTTTTAATAAAAAAAAAAACAGAAAAAAACCTAAAATACTTCACAGGAAATATGACCAAACTGTGTTAAAAGGGGAAAAGGGAAACCCCCTAAGATGTTATGTGCTGTGCTGACTAGTCGGGGTAACCCTCCTTTCTTTGGCAGAGAAAAGGTTTCGTCTCTCCTTTAAAGGAAAACTTGGAGGCAAGGGAGTACAGAAATCTGTATCAAATAGGAAACACCACTGGGGTAGAGTATTAATGGTTTGCTAGGGCTTTGCAGTTTGCCTAGTACCCCTTCATGTCCCTTCTGTTACAAACCCTGTCAGAGAGGAAACAATGCTAATCAGCTCGGGGCTTGGCTTTACCTGGGCTTGAATAGAGTTTCCTCTCCATATAACCCTTTCACCCACTAAGCCTCCCTCAATCCTAGCTACAAGTTATCTGACTGTATTGTTTCTAGTTCCCTGATGGCGAACCTATGACTCTATCAGCTATGTCGGCACTGAGACACGTAGCCATTTTCAGTGACAGGTGGCAAGAAGTATGGGGCCACATGCCCAGGATGAAACATTTGCTATAGTGTATTTGAACTTTCATAACCCAATGAAATTCAGCAACAAAAAAATCACTAATAGGCAGGTGATTTAAAGAATTCCCCCTCCCCCTCACTTATCTTAGTTAATGATACACCACACAAGTTAAATAATATCAAAACGAACAAAAGAAACCAACTGACTGATGAACAAAGAAGTCACTAAGCAGGTAAGTTAAATAATTAGTTTTTGGTTTATTAAATAGTTATATATTACAATTATACATTTTTGTTATTTAAATGATAAATATCGCTAAATTATGTTTTTTTTCTGGAAGTGACGCACGACCTGAGTTATGCTCAGTTTTTTGGCAAATTCTAACAAACCAAGCTCAAAAGGTTGCCCATCTCTGTTCTAGTTGAAAGATGGATTATTTGAAAGGGGTTTCAAAGAAAGGGATTTGTGGGAAAGGGGATTAGGGGTTCCCTCACTATGGGAGCTGACCCAAAGTCAAAGTCTCTCAAGTCCTCAGCTGACTGCCAAGGAAACACCTGAGCCCTTTCTATCTGTTGGTAGTTGTATTCTAGCTAACCTAGGCCAAAATGAAAGAGATATAATCTCTAAGAATTAGCTGACACAACAGAGGCAAGTCTAAAGGATTGGCTCAGTCTCTCTCCTGGGGAGACCTTCAAGGTGACTCAGGATTACACAGATAAGCTTTCAGTTCAGGAACACTAGGAAGGTCTTCTGGGTAGATGCTTTCTCTTTATCTGTTGGGAAATACAGCAAATGGGATATTTCTTGATCTTGAGTGATCTCTCCAAGCTCCTTCCCTCACTGCAGTCCAAGATTAGACTCCTTCAAAGCTGTTAGAGTTCTCCCAACTGCCTTTGCTTTAGGGTTCTAAATAAATGCCTCCTGCATTCCACGGTAGTCTGTATTAGAAATCCATTTCCTCAACTAGAAAATAGATCCAGAAGAGAATCTAAAACATCATTAAAATACCTGAAAGTCACAATCAGAAAAAGAACTGGGGGTGTGGGGGGAGGGGCACGGTTCAGTGGATTGAGAGCCAGGCCTAGAGACAGGAGGTCCTAGGTTCAAATCTGGCCTCAGACACTTCCGAGCTGTGTAACCCTGGGCAAGCCACTTAACCCCCATTACCTGGCCCTTAGCACTCTTCTGCCTTAGAATCAATACCCATTATTGATTCTGAGACCAAAGGTAAGGGTTTAAAAAAAATAGAACTCACACAGGTCAAAGCATGACATCTCTCATTATATTTCCTTCATGAGATTTCTATTATATGTGTGATATGTGACTTCTATTATGACATGAGCAATATGGAAATATATATTGCATGAAATACATATATAACCTATATCAGACTCTTTATCACCTTAGGGAGTAGGGATGGGGGGAATGTAGAAAACTTGAATTCTAAAATGTCAAAAAAATAATTGTCAAAAATTGTTTATACATGTAACTAAATTTTTTTAATTGAAAAAAAACTTTCAATTTTTTTTTATTTTTTTAAACCCTTACCTTCCATCTTAGAGTCAATACTGTGTACTGGCTCCAAGGCAGAAGAGTGAGTGGTAAGGGCTAGGCAATGGGGGTTAAGTGACTTGCCTAGGGTCACACAGCTAGGAAGTGTCTGAGGCCAGATTTGAACCTAAGACCTCCCATCTCTAGGTCTGGCTCTCAATCCACTGAGCCACCCAGCTGCCCCCAAAAATCTTTTAATTTTTAAAAGGAAAAAATACAGCAAGAATATAGAAGCAAAGGAGAAGCAAGGAGAATTTGGAAGCAAACATAAAAGAGCCTCACTAGCCAAAGCAGAAGTCATAAAGTCTATATTCTTTATTCATGGAAAATCCTGCTCCTCAAGTCCTTGTTCAGAGACATTTGTTTTTAGACCAATTTAAACAAGTTTAAGTTTTTGTTTTCCTACCCCCTGGTTATTTTGAGTGTGCGTAGATATGTATATTAAGAAGAGGAGGGGACAAATAGGCAATAGTTTTTCTAGAGGTTGTTGGTGTTGTTTGACCTTCATTTTCAAAGAGGACCAGTGGCATCATGGGGAGATATCTTTCTTGATTTGTGTATGAACTGTATTTAAATGAAGCCAATTTGCACAAAGTAATCATATCTAAAATATATGGGGAACTGCGTCAAATTTATAAGAATAAGAGCATCCCCCAATTGATAAGTGGGCAAAATATATGTATAGACAATTTTCAGATGAAGTAATTAAATCCATATATAGACATATAAAAATAAATTAAATCACTACTGAGAAACTGAGGAATCATCTCACACCCTTCAGACTGACTAAAATTACAAAAGGGCAAAATGATAAATGCTGGAGAGGATGTAGAAAAATGGAAACATTAATGCACTGTTAGTGGAGCTATGAACTAATCCAACCATTTTGCAGAGCAATTTGGAATTACACCCAGGATATAAAATTGTGTATACCCTTAGGCCCAGCAGTTCCATGGCTGAGTCTGTTTCCCAAGGAGATCAGGGAAAGAGGAAAGGAACCCATATGTTCCACAATATTTATAGCAACTCTCTTTGTGGTGACAAGAATCAGAAACTGAAGAGATGCCCATCAGTTGTGGAATGACTGAATAAGTCATGGTATATGATTGTGATGGAATACTATTGTGCCATAAGAAATGATAAACTAACTTTTTTTAAACTTGGAAAGAACTACATGGAATAATGAACAGTGAAATGAGTAAACCAGGATAACATTATACACAACCACAGAATTGGTGCTAGAAGAATAAACTGTGAATGTTACCTCCAGAAAGTGAACAGAAATATAAAACATGAAAGAATTTATATCTACATGTTGGTTTCCCTGATGATATCTTCTATAATGCAGGGAATGTGGGTAAGGGTTGAGATATATTTATTTATTATGTAGAAATGAAGAAAAGTAAGCTAAACATACAGAAGTTTTGTGATTTCATTTCTCTACTATTTTCTTTTCCTTTGTATATGGAAATGCTTGGTTTGTTTGGTTTTGCAAAATTTGGGATAAAAAGAAAAAATGATTTAAAACATACGTGTGTGTGTGTGTGACTACCACTCTTCCTTCTTAATAGAGATAGTAGGTTATTAGTCTGGAACATTGTATACATTATTGGATTTGATTGATAAATTGGTCAGTGTTTTCGACAATTTTTTTCTCTTTTTAATTCCTTTTTTTCAAATCTATACCTTTTATCTTAGTACCAGTTCTAAGATGGAAAAGTGGCAAGGGTTAGGCAATGATGGTGAAGTGATTTTCCTGGGTTATACAACTAAGACGTGCCAGAGGCTAATTATCTGGCAATCTCTCCACTGGGCTACCTAGCTCCTCCTAATTCTTTTTTTTTATAAGAGATAGGATGATTCTGCAAGAGGAGTGAGGAAAGCATTATATTGGAAAATGAAAATGTTATAATAAACTGTTAGAACTAACCAGAGATAGAATGAGCTGCCTCAGAAGATCACAGGATTATTAGATTGAGAGGAGGAAAGAAGGTCAAAGATCACTTAGTCTAACCATTTAATTTTTAAAATGAAGGAATGCCCAGGTTCAAATCTGGCCTGAGACACTTCCTAGCTGTGTGACCCTGGGCAAATCACTTGACCACCATTGCCTAGCCCTTACCACTCATCTGCTTTGGAACCAATACACAGTATTGATTCTAAAGCAGAAAGTAAGGGTTAAAAAACAAAGAATGAATGCATGTGCATTTATTAAATACTTTGTTGGGGTTTTTTTAATGTGAGAATGTTTTCTTCTGGATAAGCTTATTTATTATAATTTATTATATATTTATAACAAGTTATGTACATCATGTTAGCATTGTGTTATATATTATATTATGTTATAAATTTAAAAATAAAAATAAATTCTATAAATTCTATATGTCCTAAAAAAACAAGTCTCTGAGTTCCCCCCCCCCATTACACATAAAAACAGTTTCCAATATTTTAAAAAGAATTTTGAGTTTCAATTCTCTCCTTCTCCCCACCCCCACCACCTCACTGAGATGGTAAGCAATCTGATATAAATTTTATAAGTGCAGTAATATAAAACATTTTTCTATCAAATTAATCCTTTTATGGAAGGAAATTTGAACAAAAAAATTAAGAAAGGAAATAAATGCTTTGGCCTGGATTCAGACTCCAGCAGTTCTTTCTATGGAAGTAGATAACACATTTTTTCATGAGCCCTTTGGGATTGTTTTGGATCATTATATTACTGTTAAGTTATTTCTGGTTGTCATCATGCAGTATACCTGTCACTATGTAAAATGTTCTTCTGGTTTTACTTAACTTTACTATGTTCCAGTTTGTTTAAGTCTTTCTAGGGTCTTCTGACCTCCTGCTCATCATTTCATATATCCCAACAGTATTCCATTACAATCATATAATTTATTCAGCCATTGCCCAATTGTTGGGCGTTCCTTCCCTTTCCAGGTTTTTCCCCCCACAAAAAGAACCTGCTTTAAATATTTCTGTTTGCATAAGTCCTTCCCTTTTTGCTTTTTATCTATTCGAATACAAACCTATTAATGATGTTGATGGGTCAAAGAGAATGTACTCTTTTATTGCCCTTTGGGCATAGGTTCAAATTGCTCTACAGAATGACATTGGTGTCTCAATTTTCCCACATTCCTTCCAAGTTTTGTCATTTTTCCTCTTCTGTCATAAAAGCCAATCTGATAGCTGTAGAATAGTATTCAGAATTGTTTTAATTTAAAGCATTTACTTTGTACAAAAAACTGTTTTGATGAACAAACTGACTCACAAGAGATTCAGATCCAACATCATATAGCTAATAAGAATCAAAGCTTGATTTACCAAGTCCTCTGAAACCAAATCCAACATTCTTTCAATTGTACCAGTAACATGTCCCTAACTAGCAGTCTTCAAACAAAGGCTAAGAGACAACACAGTTGGTATGCTGTACAGTGGATTCTGGTCCATGTATGTGTTGAGCTAGCTGGCTTCAGAGCACCTTCCCAACATTAGGATTCTGTGATTCCATGACCTTTTTAAGTCCTCATTGTTTTAAAGGATATTTTATAACCTGGAAATTTTAATTACTTATGATTGAAACTTCAATTATAAATGGTTATAGATAAATGATATTTACTTGAAACATAACACAAACTTTTTTTTGATAGTGTGAGGTGGTACTTCAGTCATTTTATTTATTTATTATTTTCATGTTACTCATTTTCATAAGCGAATAATCTCATAAAACCAAAATCCCAAATCATATATCCAAATAAACAAGTGATAAATTATATGTTTTCATTTGCATTTATATTCCAACAGTTCTTTCTTTAGAGGTGGATAGCATTCTTTATCATTAGTCCCTCAGAATTGTTCTGGATCATTATGTTGCTGTTAGTAGCAAAGTCTATCACATTTGAATGTTCCACAATATTTAAGTTACTGTGTATAATGTTCTCCTGGTTCTGCTTATTTCACTCTGTTCATGTATGTCTTTCCAACTCTTTCTGAAATCAACCTGTTCAATATTCCTTATACCACAATAATATTCCTTCACCATCATATACCAAACTGTTCATTGTTCAGCCATTCCCCAATTGAGGCACAGCTCTTTTGTTTCCAATTCTTTGCCACCACAAAAAGCACAGCTACAAATAGTTTTGTACAAACAAGTCCTTTCCCAATTTTTTTTATCTCTTTGAAATACAGAACTAGTACTAGTATTGCTAGATTTAAAAAATATGCATTTTAAAGCCCTTTGGGCATAATTCCAAATTGCCTTCCAGAATGGTTGGAACAATTCACAGTTCCACCAGCAATACATTAGTGTCTAAATTTTGCCACATTCCCTCCAATATTTATCATTTTCCTTTATTGTCAAGGTATGGTATCCAGAATGAGGGAGGTTATTATATCCTGCTGTGCCCTAATAAAATCATGTTTAGAATCACATGTTCACTACTAGGCAGCACAATTTGGGATGGGAAAATGATGTCTGAGCCTGTCAAGAAGGTGACTCAGATAGTGAGAAAAATGGAGGCCATATCATTTGAGAATCTGTTGATGATACTAGAGGATTTTATCTTAAAATAGAAAGGGGGATGCTAAATGATAGTATTTTATAAATATTTGAAAATATCTTGGTAGCTAAATGACAAAGTAGATAGAACACTAAGCCTGGAGTCAGGAAGACCTGAATTCAAATGTGATCTCAAACACTTATTAACTGAATGGCTCTCAGAAAATCACTTAAAAGACTCTGCCTCAGTTTCCTCATCTCTAAAATGGTGATAATAATAATACCTATGTCCCAGATTTTTTGTGAGAATCAAATGAGACAATAATTATAAAGTACTTAACATAGTCTCCAGCACACAATGAGCATAATATATATATGTTATGCAAATAACATATATACACATATAAATGTTTTAAGTAACATATATATGTATATGTTATATGCGTAATGCAGGGTTGAATCAAAAGCTTTTTGCTTTTGCAAATCAAATGTAGCAGCTCTAACAGTTAGAAGGTTTAGAATGTTCACAAAAAATAGTTGAAGCCTGATGCTATAAATAGTCCTGAAGTTCCAACTGAAGGGCTTTTGACCTTTGGCTTTTGCCTTTGCCTGTGGCTTTTTGACTTTGGGACATTTGGACCTAGCCTGATTTCTCTGGACCTCTCCCTGACCTCTCCATTTGCATCCTGCTATTTCCCTGGATTTCCCCATTGGGCCCTGGGAGGAAGGGTGGTTTGGTGGTTGGACATCGTGGGTTTAGCTTCTGTATGCAAGAAGGACATCCTAAATCTAGCCACTCCCTTATTTAGTGGTCTGATAAATACCTTTACTTCAGGGCAGTGAATTCTTCTCTGACTGGGAGAGCCAGCCTCTCTCAGTCTGACCCACTCTCCTGTGACCCTTCCCCCAGCATCAGCTTTCTCCCTAGCAGCAGTTACATAAACCTTTAAAACCCTCTTTCCCTCAGCTTATCCCTGGCATCAATAAATCCCCTTTGTTATCTACACAAAAGCCTCTGGCAAATCATTGTACTGAATACTAACGCAAAGGCTGAAGAGGGAAGAAATAACTTTCTTTTTACTTCTTGAGAGAAACCTAGGCATCCATCTTGGGCAGGAATTACCCAGTCGAGACTTCCTGCAGACATCAGTTTCATTGGCAGGGAGGAGCCTCTTGACACCTCCCTCTAGGAACCTTAGAAATTAACAAGAGAAACCCTCCAGCCAGATCTAAAACATTTCTGGCTGACTCAATTCTTCTTGTATCATAGAGATACTTTCCCTGCCTGAAGAGTCCAGCCTATTTCCTCCCAGTACCCTCTGTCTCTAGCCTCAGTGATTAGCCTGTTTGAGCAGCCCCTCCTATATACTCCTATTCATTCCCTTTCCTTCCTATATATCAGGGGTCAGCAACGTATGGCTCTTGAGCCATATCTGGCTCTACCTCTCCACTGGCCAGTCCAGGCAGAGCCCCAGGATGTGACCCAGGGGGCCCTTCAGCCCCTACTCCATATTCCAGCACCTTCCACCTCTATCCTCCTCCTTCCACAGGCATTTATGGCTCTCCGGGCCAAAAAGGTTGCTGACCATTGCAAGTATATATACTACCCAATCATCCCTTAACTTAGCTATTTTGCCTTTTATTTCATAACATATGTAATAGATAAAATGTTAGTTATTAGCAGTAGTAGTTTAAGAAGCATCCAACTTACAACCAATCTTCAAGTTTTACAAAGGAAATGTTCTTAGAAAATGGCACAAAAGTCAAAATGTGAATGTTAACATACTGAACCTATGGAAAACAGGAGCTTAGGTTCCTACAGCCACCAAAAAGTGTAATCTTTCACTAGAGAAAGTTGAAAATATGCTTTTCTGCATAAATTCTTTATAAAAAAGCATTAATTCTGATAATGTGTACTTTTTCTAACAGAGTAACCATGAAATAGCCCATAAAATGCAGTAAACAAAATAAAATTAATATACAAAACATTTTTCTTGCTAGTAATTCCATAGAAAGCTATGACCTTTTATGCTGACATCTCAATAAAAATATTTTTATTTCAGACAATACATAGTTTTCCTAACACATGAAATCTCCAAAATTCTTAAAACTAAAACATTTTTTAACCTAAATCTTACCTTCTACTTTGTCAGAAGACAGTGGGAAGATATTGTGCTATATATTATCCTGCTGTAAACTTCTCTACTTGGTTGCCCTCTGAAAACCAAGGGAGTAGTTGTTGAGACTTTAGTGACTATTGTCTGAAGACACTGAAACTGGAGAAATCTCAACATCACCTCTGACACTCTGTCCTTCACAGCTGATGGATGGCATTGGAAATTGTGGTGGACACACTAACTTAAAACAATCCATCAGCAATGTCTGCTTCATGGCCATTTGAGATCCCTCCAGGTCTTGGAGTATGGAAGCATAACAGAAGTGAGTAGACATTAATCTGTGATTGATGATGGGACTGGCAAACAATGAAAAAACAAATGAACCCAGAGCTCTTTCCTCTATAATGATATGATAGAGAAAACAAGACCAATGAAGCCTAATAAGATACCCTCCATTCCACAAACTGCATACATCAAGTCTCCTTTTTTCTCTACAGCATGTAGCCACAAATGCATAGTTGCCAACACAAAAGTGAAAATGAAGATCCCAATAAAATAACAAGAATTCTTGAAGTCTCCAAAATTAAACATCAGAATGTTGAGGAGTGACTATATTCTTTTTGTCCATGGAAAGCAGAGCTAGAAATGATAAAGAGAAATTATAGAAGTCAATTTAGATTTTACATAAGGAAGAGGATAGGCATTTATAGAGCACCTAGTATATAAGTGTTTTACAATGAAATAGGTGAGTAAGATGACTCAATTGGGTTTGTAAAGTTGTTGATGTTATATATTCAGAGGAACTCATTCTCCAAGCCTGAGTAGGCCTGAGAGTCACTCTTAGGCCACAATGCTATCTGACTTTCTTTTTAAAAAGTAAATGTGGTTTATTTATAACAAGATAAATAGGAATGAGGAGGACCAGAGGAAAGGAGTCCCTAAGCTTAATATTCTTTTTCCTCCACCAAATGCCACAGGAAGTGAACTTTCCGTTCTTGGCCAAACAGGAAAAACTGACACCTCAACGGTCTCCAGTCCTCAATTTAATCCTTTCCAACGATTCTGGAATTCCCCTTTCAGTTCCGTGCTTGTGACCAGACCTTCCTTTGCAAACTCATGCCTTTGCTAAGTTGCAAAATCCTAGGTTTTTATTCTCCCTTACAACAAATGTTATCTTATTTGATATCATAACAGTCCTTCAAAGTAAGTGCTGTTGTTGTCCCATTTCACAATTGATGTAACAAAGGAAAATAGATAAATGATGTGTCCAGAGTCACACAGCTAGGAAGAATCTGAGACTAGATTTGAACTGGGATCTTGCCTACTCCAGGCCCAGTACTCTATTCAATATAAGGAAAAAAATTTCCAAGAACTGGTGCAGTACAAAATTATATTGGGCAGCCTTGGGAGATATATTTTTCCCTTCACTCAAATTCTTCTGAAAGAGTCTAGGAAGCTATTTTTCTTTATGTCATAGAAGAAATTCTTGATAGGAAAGAGGTTAAATCGTGTAACCACTGAGGTCACTTCCAATAGTGACTGTAAGCCAGACTATGTCATATCTTAAAAGCCTAAATAAGGATTTTGTAGTTCATCTTGTAGGTATTGTTGACTTACACAAAAATTTGGTTAAGTTTTTTCACCAAGGTTATGAAATAATGATATAAAATAAAATATTTAATAAATAATAATAAATAAATGTATGCAGAGTAAATATAAAGTATTTTGAGTAAAAGAGATTTTGGTGGGGCAGGGGACCTAGAAGGGCTTCCTGTAGGAGGTAGCATCTGAATTGTGCTTTGAAAAGATTCCAAGAAACAAATGTGAAGAGGAAGTGCTTTCCAGATATAAAAAAGTATTAGTACATTTGTTTCAGGACTACCCGCTAGGTTGGAAATATGGGAAAGAGAGGAATCATTGGGACCAGTTAAGAAGCCATTACAATAGTTTCAACAAAAGCCAATAAATGCCTAAACTGTGGTGGTAACAATGAGAGTAGAAAGGAGGAGTAGATAAGATACATGATAGTATCAGTAGGAATTGGTTATTGATTGGTTGTGGGGTAAAGGAGAAGAGGAGAGGTGGTGGTGAGAGAGAAAGATGTCAAAGAAAACTCTGACATTAAGAATTGCACTCCAAGGAGAATGAACAGAAATACAGAAACTGAAAAGAGAGGCAGATTTTGAGTGGGGGCAATGATGAATTACATCTTAAAGAATATCATTGGATTACATAGATTAAATAGACTTAGAGGTCACCTGTTCTAGATATTTTATTTTAAACCCTTATCTTCTGTCTTAGGATCAATACTATGCATTGGTTCCAAGGCAGAAGAGCAGTAAGGGGTAGGCAATGGGGGTTAAGTGATTTGCCCAGAGTCGCATAGCTAGGAATTTTCAGAGGCCAGATTTGAACTGTTGTGATAAGGATTTATTTAGTTTCATTAAGAGTAGGTTTAAGGTCAGAGAAAGAGTGTGTCTACTTTTATGTTGTCCCCTTTAAGAAGGAAGACACACAGAATTTGTAGTGGTCACTTTAAGAGGTCTAGGATAAAAGAGAGGCAGTTGGAGAATTCTAGGCCTGTTTCTTACACTTCCTTTCGAGAGCAGATGGCTGGGTCTGTTCTCTGACCTTAAACCTACTCTTAATGAAACTAAATAAATCCTTATCACAATAGAACCCAGGACCTCCCATCTCTAGGCCTGGTTCTTAATCCACTGAGCCACCCAGCTGTCCCCTCTACATATTTTAAAGATGAAAAAAATGAGTCCCTAAGAGATTAAGTGACTTGTCCAAAGACATGTAGATAGGGACAGAGATAGAATTCAAACCCAGGTCCTCTAAATTTAAATGCAGTAAACTTCTCACCCCACCCGCACTGTCTCCACTGTAAGCTAAGAGGGATATAAGACAGCTAGGAGGGATAATTTAAACCATAAGAAAGTGGATAAAATGCAAGTTCAATTCAATTCAAAGCCCAAAGTAGATAGAGCCTATAGGGACACTCAGACTAAGGGTAAAAAAAAAAGAAAAAGATATGAAATCAAGAGAACCAATAAAGCTATGTCCTGTAAGCCAGGCAGAAAATATATCACAAATATTCAATACATTATTGAACTCAAAAAATGCATTTTAGAGTGAAATGAAAGTAGTGGTATCACCATAGTTTCAGATAGTCATTTAAAAAATTCTAATTCTGCTAAACATGAAAATTTAAGTTGAAAATAAGTTCTATATTCAGTGAATAAACATCTATAATGTTTATTATTTACATTTTATATGATAATCTACAATGGAAAAAATAAATCATCAGTGTATGGATGAGCTCTTACTAATATATGCCATAACAAGTATATTTCTTAGTAAAATTTATAAATGTGAAGAGATAAATTTCATTTTTACCTCATCCAAAAGCATCTCTTAATTCAATAACTGAGTGCAGTTGTGCCCTCCACTGGGCAAAAATTTTATGAGCTCTGTACATGAAGATATGGACAGGCTGAACTTATTAATAATAAAACTTATTGTAGCACAAATTTCATTATGTCATATATGAACAGTTTCAGCAATTTTTCAGTGATCTTTTCTATAGTCCTACTAGAGTAATACTCTACTTTCAACTTTACTATTCAGTAATCTCACCTTTAGAAAATAAAAGACAATATTTAGGTATTAACTTGAAAGCATACAACCAATTACAAGCATTTATTATTTGCTTAAGTGACAGGGATTGTTCTAGGTACCAAGAATAAAAAGACAAAAATTAAACAAATCTTGGCCTTAAGGAGCTTATGTCCTATTAGTACTAACATCTCTCATGCAGACAAGTAGATAGAAATTCATGCACAGTAAATATATGATATTTTTGGGTAGAAGAGATGTTGAGGGGATCAGAAAGTGTCTCCTCTAGGAAGCGGCATCTGACCTGTGTTTGGAAGGATTCCAAGAAATGAAGGTGAAAAGGAAATACTTTCCAGGTATAAGGGACAGCTTTTGTAAAGACAGAGATATTAAAAAGTTACATCTCCTGCTGTTGCCCCAGATATTACTGTTATATAAAGTAATAGACATTTATCTATTGAAATTTTTACAATAAAATTATTCTTTAAAATATGCAACTACAGACTTCAATCTTTGTAGCCATCTAAATAATCTCTAAATTGTGACAAGGGACACATCTATGGTCATTGGCATCTTCATCACCCTTATCCTTAAGCCATCTTCTACATAACCCTCTTAGATGCATGCAACTCATCTGTCATCCCCAGGATAAACTCCAGAAAGTAGACTGTGTTGTTAAGCCTTAAAATATACTGATATTTGTAGGTTCTATGTTTTAAATATTCCTCAGTCCAAGATGATCTATGAATTGTGAATGCCATTTATTTTATTATTAACTTATGGATTACCAAAGCATATAGTTGTTTAAAAAATAAACAAACAAAAACAGTATTCCTTTTGCCAGAATGAAATAATAAGGGAAATCTCAGCATATGGCAATGTCTGGCTATTGCCACCAGATGGCAACATAGCACAAGAGAAGAGCCCAGCTATGCTATTCCTCACTGAAAAGTTCACCATCTGAGTTTCACTGTGTTATTGTTAAGCAATGTGCCCAGAAGCATCCTTAGGAAAGTGGGGCAAACCAATTTAAAATGGCACATATTTATTGCAGGGGAAAAGTCACCATCAATATGTTTATACCAATGAAATCAGGTTTCTACAGACATACACACCCAGATCATTACTTGGGGGTAACCCTAGTTCTCAAATGATACACCAGCAGAAATCTAGAAGATCCCACTAATATGGAAAAACTTCAATTATAGACTCATTCACAGAAAAAATGTCGTGTAAGTGTCTGAAGTCATATTTGAACTCAGGTCTTCCAAACTCCAAGCCCAAGGCTCTATCTAATGAATTACTTAGTTGCCTTAAAAGAAACAATGAATATGAATAAGGAGAAGCATGAAAAGACATACATCAACTGATACCAAAAAAAGTAAGCAGAGCAAAAAACAAAAAAAAACCAACAACAGCCAACGCAAAATACTCAGAAATGAATGTTACAAAATTAAAAAGAATAAGCTTGGCCCCAAAGAAGAAATATGAAGAGACACCTCAGCACATTCCTTTGCAGAAGTAAAGGAATATACAGGTATGGAACACTGTATAAAATGTCTTTTTTTTTTCAATAAATTGACCAGCTGAAGTATGTATGTAGGTTTGATTGTACATACATAAAAACTTTAATTCTTCTTTTTCTTTTGAAAAAACTGTTAGAAGAGATGGCTTGAGGAGAGGAAAGGAGAATTTAGGTACTGTAAAAACAAAAGATATCAACAACAAATGTTTTGGGTTTTTTTTTTAATTCTCTATCTCTGGCAAGTGACTCAGAGTGCATTTGGCATTTGTCTAGATCGTTAATTCTAAAATGTTCTTTGGGGAACTAGGGATACTTAGGTGTTATCTTTCAAGGGCCTCCACCAGAATCTTGCACTAAAGAGTCTTAATAAAGTTCACAAGTAACATTATTCTTAATTGTGTCCTAAATGTCATGCAAAGAATCTCAAGAAGGCCACTTAATATAGTATTTTTTTCAAATTTTTGAATTACATACTTAGTAACAACTACCATCACCAACAAAAAACATTTAAATAAACAAATGTATAAAAATTATGGGCTAAACCATAAACTATACATTATTTACAATTTGTTTAAAATCTATGAATTATATATATACATATATGTTAGTATAAGCATTTTCTGCTTTTGAGATCCCTTTGGATTTATTTTATTTTAATATTTTTTCTCTTGATTTTGTGACTATTTTTTAAAATATTCTTATAGTTTATATTATTCTTCTTATCTTTTCATCTCTTCATATATTTCCCTTATTTTCTTTATATTTTCAATATTTGTAATTTCTAATAACATAATATAATCCATCATATTCCAATATCACAATCTATCCATCCATTTCTCTCACTCACTGAATTTGTGTTATTTCCACTTATTTTATTATTACAAGCAAAGCCTCCATTAATATTTTCATACCTACAAAGCTTTTTACCTTCTCAATAATGCCCTTAGGACCTAATCCTAATAATTGGATCCTTAGGTCAATGAACATGAACAGTTTTATAGCTCTTAATGTGTATTTACATCTTGTTTTCTAAAAAACAATTCACAGAATTGGGTTTTTTTCTCTATGTTCCTATCAGCATTTAATTTGATCAACTTAACCCATCTGGTTTTCATTTCATATACATTAGCAGAACCATATTTAGCTAGATTGGACTTTAGGTAGCAGACACAATCTATTGCCAGTACAATACTCCTTACAAAACCAAGTCTTTACAGCTTGGTCATACTAAACAGAAATTTTGTTCCAGTGCCAGAACCCCTCAGGAGTACAGGATTACTTTCATAGTATGATGAGTGTTAAAGTTAAGACTTTTGCAGAATATTTATACTCTCTAAACCATTATTGTCTCACAACTATATTTGGATTATATGTATGCTCTAGCTTAAATCTATTACTAACCTCACGAAGGTGTGTATGGGCTTTCCAGATATCTATCATATATAACTTATCTAAGGTTTTATTCATCTCCTTAATTTCTTTATTATTTATTTTTTGGTTAGATTTATCTAGTTCTGAGGAAGGAAAATTGATGTCCTCCACTATTATTATATTGTTACTATTTCCATCTGTAACTCATTTAATTTTTCTTTTAAAACTTGGTGCATACCAGTCTAATACTGATAATGGTTCATTATCCACAGTACCCCTCCAACATAATATATTTACCCTATTCATCTCTTCTAGTTATATCCATTTTAGCCCTAACTCTGTTGGAGATCATGACTACTATCCCTGCCTTCTCTGGATCAACTGAGACACATTACATTCTGTTCCAGCTCCTCAATTTCACTCTATGTGTTTTTCTCATTTTCGGTGTATTTCTTATAAACAAAACATCGCCAGATCTTGGGTTTTTATTTTTTCTGCTATTGATTTTCTTCTTTTTGGTGAATTCATCCCATTTATACTCAATGTCATAATTACTAGCTGTACATTTACATCTGCTCCATTTCTCTTCACTGTTTGTCCCCCTCTTCCTTTCATTCCACCATATGCCTCCTCAAATGTCCAATTTCCTCTGACCAAAATCTTTCCAATTCATACCCCTTGCCATAGGTCCTCCCTTATCCTATCCTCTGGCCCTCCTCGTTTGAAATTGGCCTACCTTTCCAAAGGTCCTTTGTCCCTTGTCCTTTTCCTCTTTCCTCCTATTTCTCTCTACATTAAAAAATGTTTACCCTTCTAATTGTGCACATCCAACATATTTCTTAAACAATCTCACATTTCTCTTTTCTGAAGATCTAGGTGATTGTCATTGGCAGGCCTAAAGGCTATACTCACCATCAAATATAAAATTATTCAAATTAAACAAACAAGTAATCTTTTACTAAGTTTTCATAGATTACTACTTTTCTAGTACTTATAAGGGTTGATCTCAACCCAAAACAACTCAAAAAAAAAATAGCCACTGTCCCAAGACCCATTAGTATGAGGCACTATCCTTAATTGTGGAGATGAATGAATACCCTCCCTGAATGAAAGGCAGGGTGAGTTGTCTCTATTCTAGAGAGCTCTAGCACTAGACAATCTGTTTTGGGACATTCTAAGAAAGAATCTACTTTGACTGATCCAGCCATACAGCTGCTGGGTTTGTACTCCAAAGAGATAATAAAGAAAAATATGCATACAAAAATATTCATAGCTGTATTCTTTGTGGTGGCCAAAAATTGGAAAATGAAAGGCTGTCCTTCAATTGGGGAATGGCTGAACAAATTGTGGTATCTGTTGGTAATGGAATACTATTGTGCTCAAAGGAATAATTAACTGGAGGAATTCTATGTGAACTGAAACAACCTCCAGGAATTGACATAGACTGACAGGAGCAGAACCAGGAGAACACTGTACACAGAGACTGATACACTGTGGCACAATCAAATGTAATGGACTTTTCTATAAGCAGCAATGCAATGATCTAGGACAATTCTAAGGACTTATGAGAAAGAACGCTATCCACATCCAGAGAAAGAACTATGAGAGGAGAAACACAGAAGAAGAACATTTCCTTGATCACATGGTCTGATAGGGATATAATTGGGGATGTAGACTCTAAATGATCACTCCATTGTAAATATTAATAATATGGAAATAAGTCTTGATCAATGATTCTTGTAAAACCCAGTTAAATTGTGCATTGGCTATGGGAGGAGGAGGGAAGAGGAGAGGAAAGGACCATGAATCATGTAACCATGGGGAAATATTCTAAATTAATTAATTAAAGAAAAAAGAATCACTTTTGAGTTCCCCCTTTTGAGACTCATCAAGCAGGATTCTTCCTTCAGAATTCTCCAAGCAAGAGTCATCTTCAAGTAGTCCAATCAGCTTTGAGATAGAAGATAAGATCAACTCCTTTTCAGGATGTGAAAGGAAAGGACTCTGGGAAGAGTTGAGAGGAGCAGGCAATCTCTATTTTGTCCCTATTCCCAGTTTTCTACTCTAGAGACTTCAGGGAGTCACCTCTTTTTTGGTTGAGCTGCATTACCTCTCTACAGTGGGAGAGCTTCTTTATTCTTTATTATCTGATGTATGTTCTCCTATGTGGACCTTCTCTGATTTCTATTTTGTTATGATTTGGATAAATGGGGCTTATTTGCTATATGTGTTCATTGTGAAACTGGTATTAGGGCAGAAAGGGGTCAAGCCTTGTGGGCAGGAAGCCACTTTACTGAGTTGGCCTGGGGCAAAAAAGGTTTTGGTGGATTACTTTTTCCCTTATTTGAGCTCTGAAAGCCTTTTAGGGTTAAAAGGACCAGTTTTAGTTATTTCTGCTACTGCTCTCCCCAGTATTCCACCTCCCAGTTATGCTAATGCTATAGGCACTTGGGGACTCAGAAAAAAGAAAAAGCAGGCTTCCACTTTTTAATAATAGAAAGCTGAGCTGAACTTATTAACTTCCTCCAGTACTCCTAAATTTTAAGCTTTGAGGTAGTAGCTTGTTGGGCCCCTGAAGCAAGGGTGGGGATGGAGTGTTTCCCCAGGTGAGGCCCTCAGGGCCCACTAATTGTTCCCTAAGAAAAAACAGTCAGTTTACTTCCAGTAATGTAATTTCAGCTGTTTTTTTTTTTAATTTAAGGAAAAAGAAAAAAAATTTTACTTACCTTTTTTCCAGCTGTAGATGGTAACTTTAGCATTAGAAGTTGACTTAAGGATAGTATTTTTTAAAAATGAAGAAAATTGAGGGTAATTGTCACAATCTTCATGGTTTGCCAGAAACATAAGGAATTTTTATGGGTGGACTAAATATATAAGAATTTAAGATAATACTGTGGTTCCTGATTTTAAAATTAATACAGTCCAAATCAAAAAGGACTTTTAGCAGCTTTTATTTACAAGAAGGAAGGTGGAGAGAGTGAAAGTAGAGAAATGAAAACAAGGATAGAGAAGATGTCTATCCTACCACATTAAATATTGCTTCAGTCCCCAGTTCAATCTATGCAGGGCTTGTTAACCCCTCAGCTGGCAGACTCAGTGGTGAATAAACCCTTTCGGCCTCCTCCAAGAAGGGGAGGCCTCTCTGGAACTAATCTCTCCAGAAGCCAGGAAAGGGTCAGCTGTTCACTCACCCAAGTCGAAGCTCCAAAGGGAGAAGATCCAGGAGCAGTCTTACCAAAAGTAGTCCAAGAGCCAAAATCCCAGGTCCAAGTCATAGCTCCAAGCCTCAGTCCCAGTCTCAGATCCTCCATCCCAAAAATTCAGGAAGAAGATCTCCTGCACAGGAAGTTCATAATCTTTTATAGTCCTTTTTTACATCACTTCCTGTCCCTTCCTCCACTTTACGGGGACCAATTGCTTAGCCTTTAAATTTGCTTAGCATTGCCCAGGGGATGGTCAATTGCTTCTAGAGTTGTCACCACTTTAGTAAGTGGCTTGCGGGACGTCCCCCACTTAGTGTTAAGTAGGGGTGTCTATGCTTTTGGTTGATTAAATATAAATTGTAATGCAAGGATGCAACAGAGGCTTTTGCTCTGACAAGGAGTCAACTGTAAAACATCCCAGCAGTTAAGCCTTGGAATCTTCACAGAAAGTTCATTTGGAACCTGAGGCTTGAAGAGAGCAGAAGGTCCAACTAAAGCTCTGCTTTTGACTCTTGGCTTTGCTTTGGCCTGTGCTTTTTGTCTCTGGCAATTTGAACCTAGCTTATTTCTCTGGACCTTTCCCTGACCTTCTCCATATTATACCCTATTATCTTACCTGATTTTCCCTTTGGGCTCTGGGAGGAAGGGTGGTTTTGGTTTTGGTGATTAGACTTTGTGGTTTTAGTTTTCTGTAGGCAAGTACGACATCTTTGAATCAACCTATCCCTTATTTTATTGATCTAGTATATACTTTACTTTAAGGCAGCCAAATCTTCTGACTGGGAGAGCAGGCTCTCTCTCAGTCTAACCCTCTCCTGACCCTTCCTCCAGCTTCAATTTCTCCCTAGCGGCTATCACAAAACCCTAAACCCCTCTCTCCTTTTTTATCAACCCTAAAATTAATAACCCCCCTTTGTTACCTACTCAAACCCTCTGGTGAATCATTGTGTTGAAAATTTAAGCAAGGGTTGAAGAGGGAAGGAATTATTTTCTCTTTATTTCTTGAGGGAACTGTGGGCATCCATCTTGGCAGGAGGTCCTTACCAGAGACTTCCTCCTGCCATCAGTTTGACTGGCAGGGAGGAGCCCTTTGACTCCTCCCTCAAGGGACTTGAGAAACTAACAAGAGAAAGCCCTCACGGCAAATTTAAACATTTCTGAATGGCCCAATTCCTTTGTGTCCATAGGGATACCTTTCCTGCCTTGAAGGGTTCAGCCTATCTCGCCAGTACCCTCTGTCTCTAGCCTCAGCCTCTAGCTTGTTTTAAGCTGCTTCTCCTGAATACCCCACCTATTCCCTCACCATCCAATATACCACCTCATTCCTATCACCTTATTCACCTTTTATCCTCTCCCTTTAAACAAAGATTAAGATTTTACCTATTTCCTTCCCTACATTCAGCCATACCCTTCATTTCTATCACCTCATTCACCTTTTAACCCTCCTCTTAAACAAGCCTAAAGATTTGCCTTACCTTCTAGATAACAAAATGTAGGCAAGGGGAGAGTCAATCCCATCTTAACAGGGTCTCTCTACTCCAGAAATGATGAAGTGATGAAAAGATAGAGGGAATCTAATCAGATCCCCTAGACATATAATATTTAAGTGAGTGTATAGAAATAATTATAGCCAAGTGCCTTCTTTCTCTGAGAAGAGCAGAGTGGTATCCTCTGACCCCAATTTGCTGCTTCCCCTCCCAGCAGAAATAAAAGTTTCCTTGGAAAAGGATGGGAGAAGAGCTTAGAAGTGTCTATTTTGGGGGACAGCTGGGTAGCTCAGTGGATTGAGAGCCAGGCCTAGAGACAGAAGGTCCTAGGTTCAAATCTGGCCTCAGACACTTCCCAGCTGTGTGACCCTAGGCAAGTCACTTGACCCCCATTGCCTACCCTTACCACTCTTCCACCTTTAAGTCAATACACAGAAGTTAAGTGTTTAAAATTTAAAAAAAAATTTTTTTTAAAGAAGTGTCTATTTTGTCTCCTTTCAAACCATATACATGTAGGACACTACTTGTTCCTTACACAAACAATTTTTTTAAATTAAAATTAAATAACCAAATAAGGGAAGGGGAAAAAAGGAAAATTAGTTTATTCTCTCAAAAGGAAAGTCTAGTCCCAAATAGCACTTAGAACTCTCCCAATAATAATTATTAAGGGTCAAGTCAACTGAAAATCACCCCTACACTCTCAGGGAAAAAAATAAACTATCCTGTGTCAAAATTCTTCCCAAGGAACTCAGCACAACTCAAAACATATCTTTACCAGATTCCCCTGCCAATGAATAAAGTAATCCAAGTGGACTCTAGACAAAATCTCTTCAAGAAAGCCAGAAAGACATAGGCACCTCATTTTACTCTACTAAAACCCACAAAACTACAAAACATTCTAAATGAAGGTCTGAACTATCCTTATAATAAGACAAGCAGGGCAGTTCAAAAAGAAACCAAATTGGGGGGCAGCTGGGTAGCTCAGTGGATGGAGAGTCAGGCCTAGAGATGGGAGGTCCTAGGTTCAAATCCAACCTCAGACACTTCCCAGCTGTGTGACCCTGGGCAAGTCACTTGACGCCCATTGCCCACCCTTACCACTCTTCCACCTAGGAGCCAATACACAGAAGTTAAGGGTTTAAAAAAAAAAGAAACCAAACTCAAATGAGCTCCAAATAAGTGGGACTCCTTAAAAGGGATTAAGTTCATAAGGTAAATGAGAGTCAAGTTGGTCAAACAATCAATAAACATTCATCAGATGACTACAATCTGTCATGCACTGCGCTAAGTGCTGGGGATAAAAATTAAAAAATTTTAAAAGACAGTTCCTGACCTCAAGGAGTTTAAATTATAATTTGATGGGGGAAATACAATGCACAAGAGAAAACTAGAGAAAAAAGTGAAAAGAAGTAGAGAGACAAGTGGAAAGTGTGGAGGATCATGGTGAAGAAGTCCAACAGACTGGATAGAAAATGAAATGGCTGATCAGGAGCCATGCTTAAATGACAGTTTTGAGCCCTTGGCTCAGCCCTTCAATCAGAGGGGTCCCAGGAGTGGAAGGTACAGATGATGTGTGAGTACCAAAGCTGATGTAATATTTAAAGATAATGAAGTTCAAGGTGATAAGGTTCCTAGAGACATGATGAAGTCTAAAGATCCTGGAGCATCCCCAGACCCATAAGATACCATGACAGGGACAGATAGAAATTGGCACATTTGTTGTCTACTACACAATTTCAGGTCACAGATCTAGGATGGAGCAAGAACGGATCTGGTCCCAAGGATGGTGTTCCCTGTAGAGCAATACTTGGGAGTTTACACAGAAACGAGGAGTTTCAAAAGTCATCAGCAGCACTCAAAACCCAGGCAAAGAGCAATCTTATTTTCAAAATTAAGGCTAGCTGGCAAAAGAATAACCAAGGCAAAATCTTAGACCAAAGAGGAATCTACAATTTCACCACTCTGAACTAACAGAGAATTAAAGCTGAAGGACTAAATATAACAGCAATTAACTCTAGCACAGATCCAATGTCAGGGAAAGATTTGCAGAGATCAGATCAGGGGAACAATGATCAAATTTTACCCTAGATCAGATCACTTTGGGAATACTGAAAACTTGAAGGTCTCTAGTCCCTCTCTGAAATCCTCCAATAACACAATATTCCGTACCTCCCAAAAAAAGCAACAAAAGAACCAGTCCAGACCTTCCCTGGTGTCTGAGGCCAGCCCTAAAAATTAAATCCAAATTTAGCAAATAAGTTGGAAAAATGGGCAAACAAAAATAAGAACTACAACAGAATGAGCTATTATGGTGGCAGAGATGTTAAAGACACAAATGTAAAAGAAAATGATTCAAAAATTCTGCAACCAATAGAAAGGCAGAGCTTGAGCGCTAACTCATCTAGAATTCTTGGAAGAAATAAAGAATTTAAAAGGGATTTTTTTTATGGAATGGAAGCTTTTTAGGAAAAATTAGAAAAGAAATGAGAATTATGGATGAATAATTAGAAATTAAATTAATAGGTTGGCCCAAGAGGTACAAAACTTTGCTCAAGCAACAAACTCTTTGAAAATTAGAATGGACCAAAATAGAAGCCAATGACTCCATAAGGTAATACGAAATATTAAAATAAAGTCAAATGGCTGGGGAAAAATAGAAGAAAAAATAAAGTATCTCATTGAAAAACAAAAGACCTAGAAAAAAGATTAAGGCAAAAAAATTAAGAATAATTATACTATCTGAATGATATGATAAAAAAGATGTATTTCAAGAAATATTTCATATTTCAAGAAAATCACCTGGATCTCTTTGAACTAAATGTCAAAGTGGAAATAGAAAGAATCTACCAGCCCCCTCCTGAAACTCCAAAGTAAAAACTCCCAGGCACATAAAAAATACTGCTAGCAACCAAAAAGAAATAGTTCAAGTACCAAAGACCTACAGTCAGAATCACACGTGATTTAGCCATTACCATTACAAAAAGAAGAGAACTTGGAATAATATCTTCCAGAAGACAAAGGATACAGCTTTACAGTTGAGAATAACTTATCCAGAAAAACTGAACATGATACTATAGAGGAAAAAAATGGGCCTTCAATGAAATAGGGGATTTCTAAGCTTTCCTTGATGAAAAGAATATACCTGTGTAGAAACTTGCAAGTTCAAACAAAAATGTTAACAGAAACATAAAAAGAAAAACAAATGAACAATGATAAATAGCTAAATAAGAATAAATTGCTTATATTCTAATATGGGAAGATGATATATATATGTCCCTTCTGACCCTTATCAATATCAGGGGTCATAGAAAAAGTCTAGTTTTTCAAGAAATGGAATGGAAAACATCAGAGTGGTTCTCTTATATCTTGAAGTTCTTAGGAAAAGAATGGAGAGAAGCATAATACATGGTAGGAGGAGAGTAGATAAGGGAAAAGAAGGTTAAAGAAATCCATCTCACATAATCAGGGTACACAAGGAAACAAGAAAGAGGGGAACTGGGCTGGTATTTGAACTTCATTCTCATCTGAACTGGACAAAAAGAAGGAGTCTACCCACACACACTTAGGCATAGAAATACATATCCCTCAGTAGAGCAATGGTGGGGAGGGTAAGGAAGGAGAGGGAAAGGAACTAGGAGAGTAGATTAAGGCATAGATTAGTTCTAAGAAAAACAAACTCTAAGGATGCACAAAAAGTATTTAAATTTTTTTCGAGTAGCCAAAAATGGGAATCTAAGGAGTTGTCCTTATATTGAGGAATAGATCACTAGGTTATGGTATATAAATGAGATAGAATACTATTTTACTAAACTATTATCTGTATAATAATCAACCAAGATGGAAGAGTGTTAATGATGAAGTCTGTTACCCATCATCTTGATAGAATGATGAAATAAATTCTCAGAATGCATAATGAGATAAATATTTCTAGACATTGCCAATGTGGAAAACTCTTTTGAGTGACTATTAAAAAAAGAAAAAAATCAATCCCTCAGAAACCAAATGAATCCCTTAGATGTAATACTGAGGCCTCTATCCCACAAGAGACTCTTCTCAAATATTACCCCTCCCTTCCCCCCCTTCCCATTGCTATAGTTTCATGCTTTTTCAAGCATCCTTCCAAAGTCAAGGTCAAGAACTTGGAGATTAGCAATCTGTCCAACAAACTCATTCCCTTCTCCCAAGCCTCTCTGATCCTTGTGGGTATGGCCAAAGTCAAAGCTATATTCAGTTCAGTACTTTTGAACATGAAAGGAAGAAGCCCTTTGACTTTATATTGGGTAGAAAGACTATTTCAGAAGCTGTCAGAAAAAAGTTTCAAAATCTTTGAAGTAAATGAGACATCTGACATAAATATCAAAGATATATGTGAACACCTACCAATATCTAGTAGGAACTGGCCATCTTTTTTTTTTTTTGGTATGGTCAGATGCATCTTATATAATTCAACTTTATTTTAAAATATAAAAAAATCATTCTTAGGCTTGAGATAAGAATGCTGAATTTTTAAATAAAGTTTCATTGTTTTTAAAATTGCAAAAACCATTCTTAGCTCCTGAGCTCTTAAAAAAACAAGCAGTGGACCAAATCAAGGTTAGTTTGCTAACCTCTACTTTAATGTATAAGACAGTCAAAATGAGATACGTTGATACTGACACTGAAGATATTTAGGGTCAAATTGGAGAGAGAGCAAAAAGTAAGAAGTTCCTAGGTGACTCTAATTCTAACATGACCTAAATATATTTGCTGAGGCCAAATATAAGGCTATCTTGAGTCACCCATACTCCTGAGCAGGAGCTCAAGTTAAATCTTCTAGTTGATAGAACAGTGGGCTAAATTGCTACTCTCAGAAGGGATAAGGGACTTGACATTAAAAGATCCCAAGAGAGACCCAGAAGAGTACAATGAAAGCTGCCAAGCCATAGGATGTTATGATTCTGGTCCAGAAGCATCCATGACTGCTGGATACACTTTTGAGAGGAATGGGCAGTTAATGTTCCAGAACTGAATTCTAACACAATGACATTGGGAAATGGCACCAGGGGGAGATATGGAGACTATGCCAAACTATAAAGAAACTAAAGGAGGTCCCACCACCAATTTTTCCTAATTCCTTTCCACATGGAAAAGACCTTACAGAGCAATGACTAAGAGGACAAACAAGATCAAATATACTGATGGACTCAACAATTAATCTGAAGTAACGCTAGCTATTTTATGAAACATAATTATAACATGTATCCATTTAACCATTGTAGAGTCTGGATCTTTGTGAATGTACTGAGTAGGAAAGACTAATCATATCTGAGTTATCTGAGAGTGAATGAGTAGTCATCTTGTAAAACAATGGTCATTGACAAGAATGATTCTGGATGGTCCAAACCCAGTGTTCTTAATCATTCCACTTTATTTCAGTTTAATAAGCACGTATTAAGTGACTTCTATGGGCTAGATATTGCACAAGATTCTAGAGATACAAAAAGAAAATGAATGTTTATTTCGGGGCATGTGACTAGTAACATTACTTTCTGCAAACCTCTTCAAACCTTCAGTACACCAAAATAAGTAACTGTGAATCAGGTATAGATTATTTACAGCTAAATCCACAGGAAAGGAAGGCAGAACTGCCATAGAAGCTTAAAACAAACAGAAACCTTGTGAATTAAAACCAGAGAACGTCTTTGAGAGATTTCCTGGTTAAGATGGCGGCTGAGTAAAAAGCAGCTGCTTAACCTCTCCTAACCAAAACATATAGGACTCCTCAAGATGACATAAAAACAAATCCAGAGGAATGAAAAGTCCCTACAACAGGGGGCAGCATTGTAGGTATGTGGAATCGGGGCATTTCCATGCAATAAGGAGGTGAAACAGCTCTCACTAACATGCAAGCAGAGCAACCTCCTCCCTCACCCCCCACCAACTACAGTGCCAAAGTCAGCCCACAAGAGTTAGAGCAAGCTTGGGGCACCCATTAAGTCCTTGGCAGCTACCTGGGGTCACCAAGGCCTGTTCCTGAGAGCAGCAAGACTTAAGACCCCAAGAGGCTAAAGAACACACAGACTTTGAACACAGACCCTGAGCTCAAGCACAAGTGCAGGTTCTTGCGTCCACAGATCCTAAGAGCAGGAGTGGACTCGTATCCTGAGCACAGGGGGGGAACTTGAGTGAGGACCCAGTGTAGAGAGGTACGCAACTGTGGAAACAGCACTCCGAAACTGTTAAAGGAACCTCGGACAGAAGAACAAACAAGGGGGCCACCAGGAGGCTTGATCCTGAGAACAAATAGATCTGAGACTTCAGGAGCCTAGAGAGTACAAACAGACTCTGGGTGTGAGGATAAACCTGAGAGGGAGCAGGGCTAAGAATGGCAAGCCAGAGATAAGAACCTCAAAAGAGAAAGATCATCAAGAAGAAATCTGTAACACTCATCAACTTTTACATGAGAAAATCCAGACAACAGAGCAAACAGCAGAGGAGAAGAAACAAGTAATCACATCCAAACCTTCCCAAAATAATGAAAACTGGTCACAAGCTATTGAAGAGTTCAAATCTGAGATGATGAGAAAGATGGAAGAGATCTGGCAAGAAAATAACAGTTTAAAAGGCAGAATTTCACAATCTGAAAGTGAGTCAAGTCAACTGAAGACCAGAAATGACCAGATTTAAAAGGAAAACCAAAAGATTATAACCGAAAACCAAAAGATTATAACTGAAAACCAGACCCTAAACGCTAGAATTGAGCAATTAGAAGCTAATGATCTTTCAAGACAGCAAGAAAAAATAAAACAAAGTCAAAAGACTGATAAAATAGAAGGAAACATGAAATATCTCAATGAGAAATGGACAGATGAAGAAAACAGAGCTAGAAGAGACAATTTGAGAATCATTGGTCTTCCTGGAAAAGTACAAATTAATAGAAATTTGAACTCCATACTAAAAGAAATTATTCAGCAAAATTACCCTGAAGTTCTACAACAAGAGGGCAATATAGACATTGAAAGGATCCATAGATCACCCTCTACACTAAACCCTAAGAAGACAACCCCCAGGAATATAATAGCCAAATTCAATAGCTTCCAAGTAAAAGAAAAAATCTTACAAGAAACCAGAAAGAGACAATTCAAATATCAAGGAGCACCAATCAGGATCACACAGGATCTGGCAGCATCCACACTAAAAGATCGCAAAGCTTGGAATATGATATTCAGAAAGGCAAGAGAACTGAGTCTACAACCACGGATCACCTACCCATCAAAACTAACTATATACTTCCAAGGGAAAATTTGGGCATACAACAAGATAGAAGATTTCCAAGTATTTGCACAGAAAAGACTAGGACTAAATGGAAAGTTTGATATCCAACCACAAAAATCAAGAGAAACATAAAAAGGTAAATAAGAAACAGAGGTGAAAGAAAGAAAACTGTATTTTTTAAATTTGACTCTTTAAGGATGTCAATAAGATCTAATTATTTGTATTCCTATGTGGAGAAACATTATGTATAATTCTCTGTAGTGAACTTTATTCACTATTAAAGTATTCGCTATTATAATAATCAGAAGAATTATACATAGGGAGAGGTTGGAATACTAAATGGTCTAAGATGATATGGGGGGTGGGAAAGAGAGGGGGTGAATAGGAGGGGACACCAAGAGAAACTTGAATGAATAAGAAAAATAGGATAATCTATTACACACAAAGAGGGCATGGGAAGGGGAAGGGATGAATACTATTACAAGAAGGAGAGGAAGAGAGCATTAAGAGGTAATATTTAACCTTACTCTCAGTGTAATTAACCCTGAGAGGGAAGAGTAGCTATATTATCCATTGGGATATAAAACTCTATCTAACCCTACTGAGAAAGTCAGAAAGGATAAACCAATGGGAGCAGGGGATTGGGGAGGTCAAAAAAAGGGAGGGGAGAAGAAGGGGGAGGGAATTCATTAGGCCTTTAAAAAACAAAAAGAGGAGAATAACAAGGGAGGGGGCAGAAAGGGAAGTCACTCAAGGGAGGGGACAAGGGTCACTGGCTTAAAGCAAACCACTGGTTTAAAAGGAAATAGTTTAAGAAGAAGGGGTAGAACTAGGAGAGGATACCAAAATGATGGCGAATACACAACTGATAATTATAACTCTGAATGTGAATGGGATGAACTCATCCATAAAAAGGAAGCAAATAGCACAGTGGATTAGAAACAAAAATCCTACTATATGTTGTTTACAAGAAACACATATGAGGCAGGTAGACATACAAAAGTTTAGGGTTAAGGGCTTGAGCAAAATCTTTTGGGCATCAAATGAGAAAAAGAAGGCAGGAGTGGCTATTATGATTTCTGACAAAGACAAAGTAAAAATAAATATGATTTAAAAAGACAGGAAAGGTCATTATATCCTGATTAAAGGCAGTATAAACAATGAGGAAATAACATTGCTCAATATGTATGCACCAAGTGGCATAGCATCCAAATTCATAAAGGAGAAACTGGCAGAGCTCAAGAAGGAAATAGATAGTAAAACCATATTAGTGGGAGATCTAAATATTCCTCTTTCAGATCTAGATAAATAAAACCAAAAAATAAATAAGAAAGAGGTAAGAGAGGTGAATGAAGTCTTAGAAAAATTAGATTTAATAGATATGTGGAGAAAAATAAATAGGGACAAAAAGGAATACACCTTCTTTTCAGCTGTACATGGTACATTCACAAAGATTGACCATGTAATAGGGCATAGAAACATTGCAAACAAATGCAAAAGAGCAGAAATAATGAATGTAACCTTCTCAGATCATAATGCAATAAAAATAACAATTAGTAAGGGCACCTGGACAGGCAAATCAAAAACTAATTGGAAATTAAATAATATGATTCTCCAAAACCAGCTAGTCAAAGAAGAAATCATAGAAACAATCAACAATATAAAGAGAATGACAATGATGAGACATCCTACCAAACTCTGTGGAATGCAGCCAAGGCAATACTCAGGGGGAAATTTATATCCTTGAGTGCATATATTAACAAATTAGGGAGGGCAGAGATTAATGAATTGGGCATACAACTTAAAACATTAGAAAGCGAAGGAATTAAAAGTCCCTAGATGAAAACTAAGTTAGAAATACTAAAAATTAAGGGAGAAATTAATAAAATTGAAAGTAAAAGAACTATTGAATTAATAAATAAGACTAGAAGCTGGTACTTTGAAAAAACAGATAAAGTAGACAAAGTACTGGTCAATCTAATAAAAAAAAGGAAAGAAGAAATCCAAATTGACAGTATCAAAGATGAAAAGGGAGACCTCACCTCTAATGAAGGGGAAATTAAGGCAATCATTAAAAACTATTTTGCCCAATTATATGGCAATAAATATAGCAATCTAAGAGATATGGATGAATATTTACAAAAATATAAATTGTCTAGATTAACAGCAGAAGAAATAGAATACCTAAATAATCCCATATCAGAAAAAGAAATTAAACAAGCCATTAAAGAACTCCCTAAGAAAAAATGGCCAGGACCTGATGGATTCACAAGTGAATTCTATCAGACTTTCAAAGAGCAACTAATCCCAATACTATACAAATTATTTGATATAATAAGCAAAGAAGGAGCCCTACCAAATTCCTTTTATGACACAAATATGGTACTGATCCCAAAGCCAGGTAGACCAAAAACAGAAAAAGAAAACTACACACCAATCTCCCTAATAAATATAGATGCAAAAATCTTAAATAGAATACTAGCAAAGAGACTCCAGCATGTAATCAAGAGGATCATCCACCATGATCAGGTGGGATTTATACCAGGAATGCAAGGATGGTTCAACATTAGGAAACCCATCCACATAATTGACCATATCAACAGTCTAATAAACAAAAATCACATGATTATCTCAATAGATGCTGAAAAAGCCTTTGACAAAATACAGCACCCATTCCTATTGAAAACACTGAAAAGTATAGGAATAGAAGGACCTTTCCTAAAAATAATAAACAGTATATACCTAAAACCATCAACAAGCATCATATGCAATGAGGATAAATTAGAAGCCTTCCCAATAAGATCAGGAGTGAAACAAAGATGCCCATTATTACCTCTATTATTCAACATAGTACTAGAAACACTAGCAGTAGCAATTAGAGAAGAAAAAGAAATTGAAGGTATCAAAATAGGCAAGGAGGAGAATAAGCTATCACTCTTTGCAGATGATATGATGGTCTACTTAAAAAATCCTAGAGAATCAACTAAGAAGCTTGTAGAAATAATCAACAACTTTAGCAAAGTTGCAGGATACAAATAAATGCACATAAATCATCAGCTTTTCTATATATTTCCAACACATCACAGTAGAAAGAGGTAGAAAGAGAAACACCATTTAAAATCTCCCTAGACAATATAAAATACTTAGGAATCTATCTACCAAAACAAACACAGCAGTTATACAAAAACAACTACAAAACACTTTCCAAACAAATAAAACTAGATCTAAACAATTGGAAAAACATTGATTGCTCATGGGTAGGACCAGCTAACATAATAAAAATGACCATTCTACCCAAATTAATTTACTTATTTAGCACCATACCTATCAAACTACCAAAAAACTTTTTTACTGAATTAGGAAAAACTATAACAAAGTTCATTTGGAATAACAAAAGATCAAGAATATCAAGGGAAATAATGAAAAAAATGTGAAGGAAGGGGGCCTAGCAGTACCAGATATTAAACTATACTATAAAGCAGCAGTCTTCAAAACAATATGGTACTGGCTAAGAGACAGAAGGGAGGGTCAGTGGAATAGAGTTGGGGTAAGTGACATCAGCCAGACAGTGTATGATAAACCCAAAGAGCCCAACTTTTGGGATATGAATCCACTATTTGACAAAAACTGCTGGGAAATTTGGAAAACAATATGGTAGAGATTAGGTTTAGCTCAACATCTCACACCCTACACCAAGATAAATTCAGAATGGGTGAATGACTTGAATATAAAGAGGGAAACTATAAATAAGTTAAGTGAACACAGAATAGTATACTTGTCAGATCTCTGGTAAAGGAAAGATTTTAAAACCAAGCAAGAGTTAGAGAAAAATCACAAAATGTAAAATAAATGGTTTTGATTATATTAAACTTTAGTTTTTTACAAAGCTTTTGTACAAACAAAAACAATGCAGCCAAAATCAGAAGGGAAACAACAAATTGGGAAAAAATCTTTATAACAAAAAACTCTGACAGGGGTCTAATTACTCAAATATACAAGGCGTTAAATCAATTGTATAAAAAATCAAGCCATTCCCCAATTGAAAAATGGGCAAGAGACATGAATAGGCAATTTTCAGGTAAAGAAATCAAAAGTATCAATAAGCACATGAGAAGGTGTTCTAAATCTCTAATAATTAGAGAAATGCAAATCAAAACAAGTCTGAGGTATCACCTCACACCTAGCAGATTGGCTAAAATGAAAGAAGGGGAGAGTAATGAATGCTGGAGGGGATGGGGCAAAATTGGGACATTAATGCATTGCTGGTGGAGTTGTGAACTGATCCAACCATTCTGGATGTCAATTTGGAACTATGCTCAAAGGGCTATAAAAGAATGCCTGCCCTTTGACCCAGCCATACCATTGTTGGGGTTGTACCACAAAGAGATCATAGATAAACAGACTTGTACAAAAATATTTATAGTGGTGGCAAAGGACTGGAAAAGGAGGGTATGTCCTTCAATTGGGGAATGGCTGAACAAATTGTGGTATATGCTGGTGATGGAATACTATTGTGCTCAAAGGAATAATAAACTGGAGGAATTCCATGTGAACTGGAAAGACCTCCAGGAATGATGCAGAGGGAAAGGAGCAGAGTCAGAAGAACATTGTACACAGAGACCAATACACTTTGGTAAAATAGAATGTAATGGACTTCTGTACTAGCAGCAATGCAATGATCCAGGACAATTCTGAGGAATTTATGGAAAAGAATGCTACCCACATTCAGACGAAGAACTGCAGGAGTTGAAACACAGAAGAAAAGCAGCTGCTTGAACACATGGATTGAGACAGACATGATTGGGGATTTTGATTTGAAACAACTATACCAATGCAATGATCAACAATTTGGAAATAGGTCTTGATCAATGACACGTTAAAACCAGTGGAAATGTGCATTGGCCAAGGGTGGGGGGAGGGCGATGGGTGAAGGGGAAAATAGGAGCATGAATCATGTAACCATCTTAGCTTTTCTAAAAAATGAATATTAATATATGTTAAAAAATAAAAATAAAAAAAACAGAGAACCTTAATAAGTAGGGAACTCACCCAGTTCCTCTCCTACACCTGCTTCTGTGCATCTACGACAGAAAACAGAAAGAAACTCAAAGGTTTCTGCATGAAGCCTTGATCCTAGATCATGACTGCTGTTGCAATGATTGCCCCAACTCCATAAGAAGCAGTAGATACTGATTCTTCCTGGTTATGCAAAGGGAAAGAGAATGGAAACAGAATATGGCTATGGAAATTAAATCCGACTTGATGAAAAGGAGTCAAAAAACCCAATCAAAACCAATAGTGTCTCCACAGAGAATTAGGCAGCCATACAATCCAGCTTTAGAACTCTGCCCATCAAAATAAATGAGGAAGGACCAGAGAAATGTGAGAAATGAGTGAATATAAGAAAAGTTAAAATATCAAATACACAAAGAAGAAAATCTTTCATAAAACTTAAAACATGAATTGACAAATCAGTGATGAGGATCCTGAAAAACAGAACATAGAATGAGTAAAACATTAAAAATAATTCAAAGTTTAATGTATTATAATATGGTAGAAAGTGAAAAATAATTCTCCATAAAAAAGCAATCCTATGAGAGCATGGAATAATTAGAAACTCCAGAATATTTCTCTTTAGAAATAAATTACATAAAATAAGAAATTAAGAATGAATCTAATATTCTTGAAAGTTTCCTCTTAGTGAATTTGACCAGTAAAATTAGTTGCTTTCTTCAGACATTGTTAACCCTTCAAACATGCAAAAAAAAAAAAAAAGGAATCATGCTCTAACACAAAGGTTATTATCCTGGGGTCTTTGAACTTCTGGAGTTTTTTATCTTTTAAAAACCTTATTTCACTGTGATTAATTTCTTTTGTAATCCTATTATTATTTTTTTGTTGTTTAAAAGTACTATTCTGAGAATGGCTACAAAGGCTTCTTGAGTCTGCCAAAGTAACCAAGGGTACGAAACTGTTGGGGCACAAAGGAACACTGGATGTGGAAATGAGGAGGGCGAGTATTCCATAGAACTTTAATACCTAAAGGTCTCACCCAACAGCTCTGCTCTGTCACTAACAGTAAATATAAGATAATTCACTGACTTGTGTCTATAGTGGGATACTTACTGCCTCTCCCCAAGCACTCACATATCTCTTGCTGGTAAGAAGCAGCCAACACTAAATGCACAGCCCTGTGAAGTAAAGCAGGATAGAAAAGGGAAGAATCAAGAAAACTGAAAACATACCAGCTAGGGGACCTGGCCATAGGGTAACAATCCCCACCAAGTAAAGTGATTCTGTCATAATTCTACCCTTCATTCCCCAATAAGAGTACTTTCTTATTCTTCCCAGTTAATTAAAAGAAAATAGAAAAGTGAAAGGAAGAACTGAATAGGGCTCTAGCATAGGCTGTAGGACTGGATTGCAAAGGGAGATGAACACAATTTAGGCCAGTTGTGTGCCCCTATAGGTTACACAGACCCTTCAGACACTAGGCTTCCAGAACAAATTCTCCAAACACACACATACACACATATTATTCCCCAGGAGTACAGATAAGGTTTTCCCAACAAATCACATGAACAAAAGGAGGATAATGGGGGGAAAAATTGGGAAGGGTCTGGATGCCAAATATGTTGAGGCTGACAGAAACGGGATTAATAAACCCAGGTAGGGATAGTTCCAATTCCCAGAGATTACCCTGGCCAATGACTCCAATATTTACAATGAGAAAGAGGATGAACAACCTTAAAGGCCAGACTACAAGCAAAGGTGGCAAGCACAAAATTGTAATGGGAAGAAGGATAGTTAACTGAGAGAAGTTTTATGGCGTATATTTCTCTGATAAATTTTTTGTGTGTGAAATATATATATATATAATTTTGCATATATAAAAACTTATTTATATAGGTACATACACATAAAGAATTTATTATAATAGAACAAGAGCTATTTCCCAATCTGCAAATTGGAAAATGACATGCATATACAGCCCTCAAGGGAAAAAATTCAACAGCTATATGAAAAAAGGCTTAAAATCATTAATAATAATAAAAATGCATATTCAGACAACTCTGTGATTTCATTCCACATCCATCAGATTGGAAAAAATGACTTATATAAAAGGAAAATGACAGTTGTTGGAGTGGTTGTTGGAAGACAGGAATACTATTGCACTGGTTATGGAGCTGTGAATTGGTCTAGCCTTTTTGAAAAGCAATTTGGAACTATACCCAAAAAAGTCTCTAAAATGTGCATATCATTAGATTCAGCAGTACTGCTGCTATCTTCTGTTCCCAAAGAGGGGAAAGAACAAAGGGACAAAAGCATATTTATAAGAATATTTATAGTAGTTCTATTTGTTGTACCAAGGAATTGGAATCAAAGTACATACCCATCAATTAGGGAATCGCTAAACAAATTATAGTGTGTAGATGTCATGGAATATTGTTGCACCATAAGAAATGACAAAAGACATAGTTTTAGAGAAAGCTGGTAAGACTTTATTTTAACTCAAAGTAAACTGAAAACTTAAGGTTTTTTTTTTCTCAAAGTAAATTGAAAGGAGCCAGGAGAAATAGTTATGCAATAGCAACAACATTACAGAGAAAGAAAACAACTCCATAAGACTTAAGAAATTTGATCAATAAAATGATCAACCATGGTTCCAGAGAATTGATGACAAAGCATGCTACCTACCTTCTCACTGAAAAATTATTGTCTCAATTTGCAGAATGAGGACATGCATTTTCTAACATGGTCAAAGAATGGATTTGTTTTGCTTGAATAGGGAGAGTTGTTATATGGGTTTTGTCTTTTTTTTTTCCAAAAATAGTTTTAGGAGATGGAGAGGAGAATTAAAAAATAATACTGTCAAAAAAAAGAAGAAAAGAAAGAAAATAAGATGATTGAAGCATTTTTAAAATGCACAGAAGCAAACAGAAGGAAATTCACAAAAAATACAGACAAGCCTGACAGATTTATAAGTAACATATTGAATTTATTATGCAAAGCAAGCTGCACATAATAGAGATTCACAGTTTCATGTATAATCCTCATTATCTACTCTAATTTATACATGGAAATGCTCATTTTATTTGGTGTTTGGTAAGTTCAGAATATGTTTTAAGAAAAAAGAATAATTTTAGGGAATATAGAAATGGAAATGAATGGAAAATTGCTTCTAGAAAAACTCATACTTCAAATTATAAAGCATATGTAAGTTAAATTTAGTAATTCCAATGAAAAACAACAAAATTTTCAAGCAGTCAAGACAAAAAATTTCCAATATAAAGTCAAATCAATAAACATTTATTAAGCACCCACTATGAGCCAAACACTCTGCTAAGTAGTAGATATCTATTTTTTTAAGACTAGGAAAATATAAAGAATTTTAATGGTATTATCTCAGTCACAGAAGGGAATGGAAAACAACATTATGAGCAGAAAAGGAGCTCAAACTCCAAGCCAAAATGAAATGCTCTGAAAACATGCTCAGTAAAATAAAAGCATGAAGCATTCCTACTGAAAAAGAAAAACCACACTGAATAGAATATTTAACTCATGAATACCCAACTGAAGCAGAAGAATTGTAAATAGAATTATCAAAAAAGAAAAAAGAAATAAAATCAGTTTTCTCATAGTTAGAGGTTTTTATTAAAAAAAAGAAAAATCGACATAATGAATAAAAGAACAGAGAGACAATCATTAAAGGATCAAAAGAAGTTAGAGAATTAAACAGAATTTAAGGAATCAGCAGAAGTAAAAGAGAAAACTAATATATAATTAATTTATTCTCCTAACCATTTCTGAAGAAAAAAAAAAAATATATATATATATATATANCATGAATACCCAACTGAAGCAGAAGAATTGTAAATAGAATTATCAAAAAAGAAAAAAGAAATAAAATCAGTTTTCTCATAGTTAGAGGTTTTTATTAAAAAAAAGAAAAATCGACATAATGAATAAAAGAACAGAGAGACAATCATTAAAGGATCAAAAGAAGTTAGAGAATTAAACAGAATTTAAGGAATCAGCAGAAGTAAAAGAGAAAACTAATATATAATTAATTTATTCTCCTAACCATTTCTGAAGAAAAAAAAAAATATATATATATATATAAAAAGATACATAGCAGCATTTTTTGTAAAAGAAAAAGCCTGGAAACCAAGTATATGCCTATCAATCGAGAGATGGCTAAACAAATTCTGTTACATTAATATACTGGAGAATTACTATTCCATAAGAATTGATTAATGTAATGCATATAGAAAACCATAGAAAAACTTACATGAATCAATGCAAAGTAAAGTAAGTGGAACCAAGAAAACAATATACATAATGATTGCAACAATGTAAATGGCAACAACAATCAAAATTGAATATTTTGACATTATAATGTACAAATTTGATTCCAAAGAAGATACAGGAAAAAATATCTCTTCCACTTTCCTACAGGTAGATATGAGATAAATAGATGGATATTAGATAGATGATAAACAGGATAGATGTTAGAAAGAAGTCCACATGTATGGGACTCTGCTTGCAATATCAGACTTTTTTATATATTTATTAGTTCCATTGAACATTGTTTTCTTCCTCTCTTTTATTAATTATAAAGGTTAGCTCTCTGAAAGGAGAGTAGAAAGGATGCAGGGAGAAGTGGAGATAATCCAAAAAGCACAAGATGACAATAAAAAGCCTATTTCTTTAAAATGTGAATGGATTAAGCAATTCAATAAAATTGAAGAGAGTAAAAAGGTATATAAAAACAAATCTCCAAAATTTGTTGCAAAAAAGAAACACAAATAAAAAGTAAAGGCATCCAGAATGAAGATAAGAGACTAAAGCAAAATTTACTATGCATCAGTTGGGAAAAAAAGCAAGAATTACATATTATTGTACAAAGCAAAAATGAAATGTCTATTATCAACAGAGATAAGCAAGAATACATGAAGGAAACATAGAAAATGTATGAATAGCAGCACTAAACATGTACACACCAAATGGCAGAGCACATAAGTTCATAAAGGAAAAATTAACAGCATAGGATAGATAGACAGAGAGACAGATAGATAAATAGATAGATAGATAGATAGATAAAAGCACAATAATAGTAGAATTTAATATTTGTCCCTCAGAACTGGAGAAATACAACAAATATAAAGGCAAAAATATATAATTGAATGAAGCAGCTAAGTGGGATAGTAGATAGAATAGAGGTATGGAATCAAGAGGACTCATCTTCTTGAGTTCAAAATGGCCTTAGACATTTACTGTATGACCCTGAGCAGGTCACTTAACCCTGTTTGCCTCAGGTTCCTCATCTATAAAATGAGTTGGAGAGAGAAATGGCAAACCACATCACTACCTTTGCCAAGAAAACTTCAAATGGGGTCATGAAAAGTCAGACAAGACTGCACAACAACAACCACACTACCTTGTTCTTTTGCCAACAAATAAATAAACCATGTTAAGTGTTTAAAAGTACAAATACTAAACACATGAATTATGGATTCAAAACTTGGTAGAAATAGGGAGCCATGAATTAACCTTCCACGCCCCACAATGGCAGCCAGTATTATCTTGAATGAGGCAATTTTGGTGCAGACTTGAGCCAGTTCAGATTAGTTTTACCCCAAGATGGATTGATCTGGGACCTAGCTGTTGCATCTTTGGCAAAGAAGAGTATTAAAGTAGTTTTTAGAACTTCAGTAGAGAGTCTGAGGCCTCAGGGAATCTCCTTGGTGACTAATTGTTAATCTCGTTGTTGAAAACTTATAGCTGTTATCTTTTTTAACTGCTTTTCGCCCTCTTGGGGATTGCTTTTACCTGAAGACAATGAAATATATATTTTAGTAAAAGGACTATTTGTTTAAACTCTCAGGCTTTGAATGACCTCTTACAGTGGAAGAAAAAAGTAATCTAAATCATTGGTAACAAGGGTGGATTCTCTATCAATCTTTGAGAGATATGTAAAAGATGAGGGGGTAGTGCATCCCTGGTTTCCATTTAGCAACCCATGCAGTGATGAGAGAAGTAACAATTGAATAATATCAGAAGTATCAAAATAATGGTGAAAGAAGTGGTGTCAGGGCAGGAGAAGGGGGAAGGACAATATGTCCACTAGTAGTTTAAAGCACCAGCAACAATAGGATAGATAGATTCATAGGTAGATAGATAGAACCAGAATTTATTAAGTGCTTGCTTACCATGTATTAGGCACTCTGCTAAAGACTGTAGACACAAATATAAGACAAAAAAGACAGTGCCTACCTTCAAGTAATCTACATTCTAGTAGAGGAAGACAATTCATTAAAGGAAGCTGGAAAGCTTGGGAAAAGGGAAGCTGTATGATAGGGAAGAAGGTAGACAAGTCCAAAAAGTCAAAAGCTAAGTTATGAGAGAAAAGTGTATTGATGGCCTGGGCATTTCCTGAAATAGGGGTCTTTAGCAGAAACTAACAAGTGAGTTGCAAGAATGAAGGCAACTCCAGAGTGAAAAGACTGTTATTGGTGAAGTGGTGAAAGTTTGGAGAATCAGGAGTAGAGAAAAGAGAGAAATGAAAAGCCTAGTGGTACTGGGCACCAATTATACTGGCAGCATTGAAACATCCACTTTGACACTAGAATAAGATAGTAAAAGGACACTGGTAACCTAGTTTTCAAACTTTAGCCTACTCAGAAACAAGGTCCAGTCAGTTGCAAGTAAGCCCTGGATACAGCCATGAGGCACATATGACCTAAATGAGCCAGAAGCAGCCCCAAGAGAGTCATAGCTAACTATGGACCTCCAACTGCTTCAGTCCTGACCAAGTAAAATAAAATCCTTAGCAGTTGGGCTAGTCAATAATAGAGTAGGGTCTATGTGGACCTTTTTAACTGATCTGATGGAACTCCTTTAGCTTTGCTGCCAGAATGTAGGGGAGGGCTATTATACTATTATACTAAGAAACTGCCTATGTTATTAGTAGCAAAGAATAAGAGAAAGTAATGTTGTGGACCAGAATACTGGTAGGACAGAGGAGCTATGAGTTAAATTCCCACACTCCCCCAACACTAGTTATGAATCTTACCAGCAAAAACTGTTGTGTGGCTGACCCAGAGAGTTTGGGTTAACTTTTCTCAGTCTAGGACTCAACGTTTGGACCTTTTCAACACAATGAGTATAATAAGCAATTTTTTTTAAACTTTGGCAGAAAGTTCTTGAGATTCCATGAGCTTTCTTTGCTGGGAATTTTTATGTTTTTCGTTTCCTGAATTACTTTTAACTACCTTGAGTACTCCTTATGTGAGGGCACTAGAACATGTTTCTAGCAAAAAGAAAAATTAATTTAAATCTTCAGGCTTTGAGTGGCCCTGCACATAGCAACCCAGATAACATATTTTACAGACCACAAATGCAAAAAAAATGATTATTAATAAGGTAAGCATGAGTAAAAAGTGCAGTTCTCAATGGAGACTTAATGATGACATTCTGAATGGGCAGATAAAGAACAAAACATGTCAACAGTTAATAGCAATGTGAATAAAAATAACAAAAATGAGACAACATACCAAAATTTCTGGGATATAGCTAAAGCAATCTTCAGAAGAAAAATTATATCCCTAAAAACATATTATCAAAATGGAAAAAATTAATCAATGATAGTTTTTTTCTTTTATTTCTCTCCTCAGAATTAAGAAACTTGTTTTGCTTAAGGTAATTCCCACCCAGGATTCTCCTTCTTAACCTCATTGTTTTCCTATTTAGAAATCATCCCTTCTTTCCCTGTTGAGTTTGATGTATTTCTACACACACACACACACAAACACAAATGTATGTATGTTCAGCCCTGCTTTGTTTCAGATAACAGTACCCTTAAAAATGAGAAATAGCAAGTTCTAATTTCTTTTTCTTTTCTACACTTATGTATTACATTTATCCCTCCTCTTTAAAAAAGATCAGAACAAAACAATTCTAAGCTCTGTTTTTCTTATCTAAGTCCTGCAACACACTTCAAAAACATTAAGTTCTGAAGGGATGCTTGTTTTCCCCCTATGTAAAAATGTTAGCACCACAACATCATAAAATCATTCCAATTGATTAAATAAATTTACATTTCTATGTTTAATTTAACTTTCTTTACATTTTGAAGTTTGTCCTTTCATCAGAAATGCTTGAGAGTCCTCTAATCCATTAAAGTTCCATCTTTTTCCCAGTAAGATTATGCTCAGCCTTACAGGACGTTGCTCTTAGTTGTAAACCTATCTCTTACCTTTTGTAATACTGTATTCCAAGATTTCATCTCATTCGTATTAAAAGCTGTTAGGTTTTATGGAATGCTGAAGTTAGTCCCTTGGTGATTTTTTTCTAGATGCTTACGATATACACATATGAATTGCAATTTGGAGATAATTGGTGGATTCTTCCCATCTTCACTTTCCCCTCTTGTTCTAATAGATTCTTTTTATTAATGATTCCTAGAAAATGGTGTCTAACTTTTTTATTTTAATTTTTAAATTATTTTTATAATTATGACTTGGGGGAGTCCAATTGTCTTTTTTTTTTTTTTTTTTGGAGCCTGTGTCCTTAGCTCACTTAAGCTACAAGTGCAACAGCCATTCATAGGCCCAGGCATTCTGTAGATTGGCACAGAAGCTTTGTACTACTCTGTTCTGGACTGGGGCCAATTTATTCCTCCTTTGACAACCTGGGTCTTCCAATATCCCACTCCCATAGGGCTTATTCTATTCATGCCTGACTTAGTGCGGGCTTTAGTCATTCTACATCTTAGAATTCCAAGCTCAAATGATATGCTAGCCTCAGTCTCCTTCAGTAGCAAGGATCATGTGCCACCATACCTAATATGTCCATTGTTTCATAAATAATCTTTCCTTGACCTGTTTTCCAGGTCTGTTGTTCTTTATTTCAGATACCTTATTTTTTCAATCTTTTGATTTTATCCTAAAATTTCTTGCTATCTCATGGATGGAACCATTGTTATCTATTTGACCTATTCTAGTTTTCAGGGAATCTGTTACTTGGATAAAATTGTCCATTTTCTTTAGCCAGTTACTCTCCTTCAATTATTTCCTCCAGAGATACTATTTCACCTTTTTATATCTAGCTTCATTTATTCTAGATATTTATGAAGTCATATTTTCTTATTAAAAATTCATTTTTCCTAAGAGTTATTCCTTCTTTTGAGGGATCTCTAGATTTCAGTCATTCTTGATACTAGCAATGTCTTCTTTGAACTCTCTTCAGCTGTAGTTTCTGAATTTGGACTTTATGCCAGGCCCACTTGCTATATTCTTAGTTGAGATTATTGACTCTTCTTGGTCTCTCCATAAGTCACCTATTCTTGGGTTGACATCTTCCTCATAGAGTTAGCCCAACCCTGAATCTTTTGAGTTTCAGAATTCTGGATATTTAGGGCCATCTATGGTATCTAAGGACAGGTCCCTGAGATACAAGCTACATTCACAATGGATACAGCTGCTCCCTAAAACTTCCAAGAGGCCCCTGATATGGGACCTAGCATATATGTTTTATATATAATTTTATAAATATATATGTGTATATGTTGTCATCCTGATAGAACTTAAGCTTCTTGTGAACAGAGATTGTTTCATTTTCCCTCTTATATCCCCAGTACCTAGCATAATGTTTGGCACATAGTAGATGTGGGAAGGCAAGTAGAGGAATTCTCCAATTACATTTAAGGGCCTGTGAACGATTCTGGGGAGGACATGGACAAGAAATACATAAGAAGGACAGGCAAGGATAGATGACAATCTGTATTATTGCTGGGGTTACCCATATTGACAAAGTAACTGACTCATCTAAGTATGAAATAATCCAAGTCATAGATGCTATAAGAGAATTATGGTAAGAGCTAAGCTTCCTGGGAATTATCATCATTCATCATTTGGCAATCAGGCCCCTTTTTCATATGGAAATGTCACCCTGCCCCTTCCAACCTCAATCTAACAACAACCACCCTCTTTTTTTCTCTCACCCTTATTATTTTCTTTGATTATTGGCATTGTGAGTTTTGTAATCTCACACAGAATGGGAGGCATTCTTGAATGAATCATTCCAACATTCAAGTCAGACTTCAGTAATGTGGCTTAATCAGATGCAAGGCAGTGAAAATATTTGTGGTTTTTCTAAAGATTGTAGATTTCCACAGAAATGGAAAAATGAATGCACACTAAAACATGATAGAAATGCTTTGAAACAAAAGCAATTTAAGGGGGATAACATTATTTTGTAATGACTGAGAAATCTCTGGGCACTGACCTACATAATTGGAGGGGATAACTTTTCTACTTCAAATTAGCTCTTAATCTAAAAATGTCAAAGGGAATTTTTCCACATTTTAATAATATCCTCCAAATTTTGGGGCTTAAGTTAATTACATAAAAGCAGTTTATTATACATGGTTCTCATTTGTTTTTGAGCTCTTCCAAAATTTCAGAATCTCTCTTCCCTTAATTTCTATATCCTATAACAATTTTGTTTGGAGACAAGTCTTAAAAATTCAACAAATGTACCAAAAAAAACCCAAACAACCTAGGGATTTAAACTCAAGATCCAAAAAGGATATTCCTAACTCTGTTGCTTTGGAATGCAAGCCATTGTACTGTATAGAACAAAAGTAATTTTATTTCTGTTGCACCTTGCCAAAGAATTAAAATTCTGAGATTTTATTCTTCCTTGACATATTAGTTTAATTCAATATGAGAATGTTTTTTGAGAGCTGCAGACCTAAAATTTTGAGAAGTGAGGTGGCAATTTTCCTTGAGTGATTTCTAGGAGGCAGTTATCATCCTTAGCCCTAAAAATATCAGTGTATTTATCTCTTCAGTCCTATAAGAGAAAAAGAAAATCTCATAGTTAGGTTCCATGATCAGTATATTCTGGTGAGTGGGAGGGTAAACTAGGGCCAAACTCATCTAAACAATGGGAATGTTTATGTGTATGGGCTATTGTACTATAACCAAGATGTTCACAGTTCTTTTAATTATGGGATCCAGACCTTATTCATCAAACCCTAAGATTCTCTTCATGGAGCTTTGAAAGTTATCTCCAATTCACCCCAAACTGGAGTCCTATTTTGATTGTGTCAGTATTCATAGAGAATAAAATCCTGCCCCTAAACCCAGTTCCCCTGTCTGAATATATATTATGAATGACTGCTCACATTGACCACTAACATCTCTGGACCAGCCTACCATCAATCAGATGGTGTTTTGCCCATTTGCTCAGGTACCCATCTACTGCTAACTTTTGTATCTCCATGGTGCTATCTATGGTCTATCAATGACATAACACTAGATTCCTCTGTTGCCCTACCCAACTGTCCATACCTCTATATATTTTCCACATTTATTTCTATAGTTTTCTCCTTGTCTCAATTCAGTTTCCTATATGGTCTGTCCTTCACTGCCTCTCTAGACTCTATTCTGTCTGCACAAAGTCCCAGTATTACCTACCTTTTTTAACAAAGGAGTCTGATGCATGCATGATACAATAGATGATAAAGAATCATAGCAGATTTTTATGTTGCAGAATGACTTCAACAGAGCAATAATCTACAAAGACTAAATGGGCAGTTGTGTGAAGGTATGATTGTCAGTTAGAAAAATACTCTATTAAAAGATGGAGAAGGTACACAGACCTACATGATCTCTATATCAATTAAACTTTCAAATAACTATGAAATAATTCAAAATGAATTCTGGAGCAGCATAATTCATAGAAAGTCAGGGTGAAATAATTTTTCAGCCCAAAACAATTTAGAAGGCTGGCAAAAAAAATCTACTGTACCAGGATGGAATATAGGTGAAAAGCAGCATGTCAAGACAAGCTCTGTCATAGCAACAGGTCTTGGGGGGTGCTGAATCAGCACCAAAGGTTTCCTGAGCTCTCAGGCACAGATGGTAAGGGGAGGTCACAGCCTCTCACAAAGCGATTACAGGAATCCTTTTCCTGGCTTTCTTATTGCACTGCCCATAGTAAGATCCAAGTCATAGTCCTGAGCAATAGTCTCAGGGTGAGGAGGAGCACTAGCACATACCAGAGTTATAGGTCACAGGGAAGCAGGGGACCCTCTTCACAGCTCCAAGATGGAAAAGAATACTTGCAGTTAGTCACAGGCCAATACACAGATGGACGAGTATTAAACAAACCTCTCCTTATGTCACACCACATTGAAAACTTATAGACCTTCCCCCTCCACCCCAAACTACTGAAGGCAGCTGTACAAAGAACCTGAAGCTTGGAACTATGCTCTCTTCACCACAGGAACAGAACCCAACTTTAACAATTTTTTAAATTAAAGGAAAAGAAAAAGATTAGAAAATTAACAAACAATTTGAAAAAATAAATACAATATAGAAAGCTTATTTTGGTGACAGGAGACACCAAAACACAAACTCAGAAGACAACAAAAATCAATACTGCTGTATCTAAAGCATCCAATAAAAATATAAATTAGTCTCAGGCCCCAAAAAAGATTAATGGAGGAGCTCAAAAAGAATTTTAAAAATTAAATAAGAAAGACAAAAGAGAAATTGGGGGAAAGAAATAAAAGTGATACAGGAAAATTATGGAGGGAAAAGAGTCAATATCTTGGCAAAGGAAGCACCAAAAGATGCTAAGGAAATTAATATCTTAAAAAACAGAATAGGCCAAATGGTAAAGAAGCACAAAAATCCACTGAAAAGAACTTTTTTAAAAGCAGAACTGATCTAACGGAAAAAGATATTCGAAGATTCACTGAAGAGAAGAACTTCTAAAAATGCAGAACTGGCCCTAAGGAAAAAAAGGTACAGACATACATTGAGGAAAAAAAACTCTTGAAAAAAGTTTCCATTGTTGTGAGGAAGATTATTTAGTTATTAGCTTAGTATTAGTATTAGACCTAACAGGAAGGGCTGGAGAATTCCAAGATGGAATGAAGAAACAGGAAGTGTCTTCTGGCTCACTGAGAGAGACTCCAGGGTTGTTGGGGCAAGTTGCAATTGACCCTAGGAGACACCAGATTGCCAGTTACCCTGTGGAAAGACCATCACCTACTTGTGGGAGATTTTGGTAGAGACTACTAATCCCAACCTGAGTTGCAGGTCAACTTGGGCTGGGTCAGCTCCCAGAATCTACCCATTTGGAAGAGTACAGCAGGTGGTCCTGGAGAAGCAGAAACACCACTGGACTGAGGCTGAACAATATACTGTGAAGATATCCACTTCAATCCTGCTTTTCTCTGGGCCCTGTCTTACTTAGGTCTCAGTTAGTATAGATAAGTCCCTTCCCTGACCCTGGGTTTGCCCTTAGCCTGAAGAGTATAGTTACCCCTATTCCCATCCTTTATCTTAGTTGTCCCTAATTAAAAGTGCTATAAAACTCTTGCCTTTACTTTGCTGGTTTCCATAGGCCTAGTCTAGATACTGCAGTGTGGCAGTGGGGCCTAACTGCCACTTCAGTAACAGTTACCTCCTAGTAGTTAAACCTGGTCTCCCTCCCTTGTTTGGTCCTGTCATCTGTCATTCCTGTCACCCTCACACCCTTCTGACCCACATTTTAATATTTAAGTTTACTTCCCTGGTTATTCCCCATCACACCATTCACCAAATGGAAAAAAGATGTACAAAAGATCCCTTAAGAAAATTGTGCCTTAAAAATCAGAATTAGACAAGTGGAAGCTAATGACTCCATGACACATTAAGAAACAAAGTCAAAAGAATGAACAAATAGAAGAAAATGTGAAATGTCTCACTGGGAAAAAAATAACTGAGTTGAAAAATAAGCTGAGGAGAGATAATCTAAGAATTATTGGACTACGTGAAAGCCATGATCAAAAAAAGAACTTAGACATCATCTTTCATGAAATTATCAAGGAAAACTGCTCTGATATTCTAGCAAAAGAGGACAAATAGAAATTGAAAGAAGCTACCTATCACCTCCTGAAAAATATCTCAAAAGGATAACTCAGAGGAATATTATTGCCAAATTTCGGAACTTCCAGGTGAAAGAGAAAATATTGTAAGTAGTCAAAAAGAAACAATTCAAATATTATGGAGCCATAGTTAGAATAACAAAACATTTAAGTGCTTCCATATTAAAAGATCAGAGGGCCTGGAATATGATATTCCCAAGGTCAAAGGACCTAGAACTTCAAGCAAGAATCACTTGCCCTGTAAGACTGAGTACAATCCTCCAGGGAGGAAAAATGGGTATTTGATGAGATAGAGGACTTTCAAACATTCCTGATGAAAAGATCAGAGCTGAAAGGATCTGACTCTCAAATACAAGACTCAAGAGAAGCATAAAAATGTAAGCAGGAAAGAGAAATCAGAAGATATTCAATAAAGTTAAATTGTTTACAAACCTGCATGGGAAGATGATTCTTGTAACTCCCAAGAACATTATCATTATTAGGGCAGTTAGAGGTAGTATACATAGACACAGGGCAAAGGTGTGAATTGAATATGATGGGGCAATATTAAAAAAATTAAAGGGTAAGAAAGAGGAATGCATTAGAAGGAAGGGGAAGGGATAAATAGAATGGGGAAAATTATTTCATATAAAAGAGGCATGAAACAGCTTTTGCAGTGGAGGAGGAAACAGGGAAGATGGGAAAGAGAGCAACTGAATCTTACTCTCATTGGAATTATCTCTAAGAGAGAAGAATACACACAACTGATAGAGTATAAAAATCTATCTTACCCTATAGGAAAGTAAGAGGAGAAAAGGGGTGGGGCTGATAGAAAAGAGGACAAAATGAGAGATGTGGTGATCAAAAGCTAAATACTTTTGAGAATGGACAGAATGAAAAGAGAGAGAAAATTGGGGCAGAATAGGAGAGAGTAATACACAGCAATCATGATGGTAAAAAAAATTTTACAAGTTTCTCTAATAAAGGCCACATTTCTCAAAAAAGATAGAGAAATTAGTCAAATATATAAGAATACAAGTCATTCCCCAACTGATAAATGGTTTGACTAAGCAATATGAACAGGCAGTTCTCAGGTGAAGTAATTAAAGCTCTCTAAAGACATGGGAAAAAAAGCTCTAAATCACTATTAATTAAAGAAATGCAAATTAAAACTCTGAGGTACCACCCCATACCTATCAGAGTTATCGATATAACAGAAAAGGAAAATAACAAACCTTGGAGGCAATGTGTGAAGACTGAGACACTAATGCACTGTTGGAGGAGTTGTGAACTAATATAACCATTCTGGAGAGCAATTTGGACCTTTACCCAAAAGGCTATAAAATCCTTTGACCCAGCAATACCACTACTAAGTTTGTATCTCAAGAAGATAAAAAACAAAAAGAGGAAGAACCTACCTATTCAAAATTATTTAAAGTACCTCTTTTTGCAGTATCAAAGAATTGGAAAATGAGGGAATACTCATCAATTAGGGAATGACTGAGTAAGTTATATTATATGATTTTCATGGAGTACTATTGTTCTGTAAGAAATGATAAGGAGGAGGTACTCAGAAAAACCTGGAAAGGTTTACATGAACTGAAGCAGAGTGAAGTAAATAGAAACAGAAGAACATTCTACATAGTGACAGCAATACTGTACAGTGAATGACTGGGAATAACTTAGTTATTTTCAGCAATACAATGATCCAAAACAATCCCAAAGGATTTATGATAAAAAAATGTCCTTTGCTTCCAGAGAAAGAGCTGATGGTGTCTGAATACAGACAACAGCAAACCTTTTTTTTCACTTTCTTAGGTTTTTTTTAGTTTCCTTCCACAAAAGGATTAATAGGAAAAATATTTTATATTATTGCACATGTAAAAATCTATATATCAGATTGTTTACCATCTCAGTAGAAGGAGGAAAAGGAAGGGATAGAGAGACTCAAGACTAAAAATGCTTTTTTAAATACTGGAGACTATTTTTACATGTAATTAGGGAAAAATAAAATTCAAAATTTTAGGAATTTACTTTATTAGGAAAAATATTTTATTAAGTTACTGTGCAGCAGACCGAGTGAGAAGTAGAGCCCAAATTATAGCAAGAAACTAGAAATATGGAAATGAAATTTGCAAGAAAAATCAGAAATGGACATATATTTAAGAGTCATTAACACAGACAGCTTAAGGCATGAGAACGTTTGAGGTCTCTAAGAGAAAAAAGGACAGCATCAGTGATGAAACTTTAAATACCTCAATCTAATAGAGTGGTATAAATAATAATAATTAACTTTTATATAGTGCTTTGTGACTTGCAGATCATTTTATAAATATCTCATTTTATCCTCACAAGTTTAGCAGGTAGTTGCTATTATTATCATCCTATTACAGATAAGGAAACTGAGATAAATAGAGATGAAGTGACTTGCCTGAGGCCATACAGCTAGTAAATCTCTAAGGCCAGATTTCAACTCAAGTCTTCCTAACTCCATGTCCAGTCCTCTATCCACTATACCACCTGTCTGTTCGAAAGAAAAAAAAGTCATCTATAAGGATCAATTAGAGAGATGAAAGGAGAACCAGCATAGTCTAACAATGAATTCTATTTACATAGCACTTTAAAATTTGCAAAGCACTCATACAAGTCTGTAATGTAAATACTACAGACATTATTATCCTCATTTTACAGATGAGGAAATTGAGTCTCAGAGATATTAAATGGCTTACCTATGGTCATGATGGTACTAAAATTCAGAAATATGATTTGAACCAAAGTATTTCCTGACTCTCCATGCAATGCTCTTGCCATTACAAAACACTATTTAAGTCAAGAAAGGAGTAATTACCCAGAATCTCAGTCCAACCTATACCTGCAAAAAAAATCTGCTCTACAACATAAATGACAAGTAGTATTTCAACTTTGCTTTAAGACCTTCAGCAAGAAAGAACACTCTGTCTCTTAAGGCAGCTCATTTTACCTTTTCTTTTTCCTTAAAGTCTTCCAGAATGACTATGGAGAGTTACTCCATTTTAAAGAGGGAATAGAAACTTTGACTGTCAGTTTAACTGTCATTTTGAAGTACAAATTAACTGTAGCTGAAAATAGCGGAGACAAGATCATAAAAAGAGAAAGAATAAGGACCAAGAGAATTTATTCTGATAAAATTGAGTATAACTCTTGTCTTATGTAGAAATATGAAGATAATTCCTAATAGACTTTACTTAGTATCCTGAGAGAACCAAAAAGTAATGTGTTTCCAGAATTAATGAGGTCAGGAATAAAATTATGGCTAGAGTTGATGCTAGTTGTGATATTTGGCTCAGATTACATATTGCAAATAATCTTTTATGCCTATGTTTTATCATTTGCTAAACTATTAATAAATTTGTAGCCAGTAACTCTGATATTTATTTAAGCCAAAGAGATTCAAGGAATTGATAATGTTATAATCAAAAAGTATCAGAAAGAAAAATCAAGCCACTCCCCAATTGATAAATGGGCAAGAGACATGAATAGGCAATTTTCAGGTAAAGAAATCAAAAGTATCAATAAGCACATGAGAAAATGTTCTAAATCTCTAATAATTAGAGAAATGCAAATCAAAACAACTCTGGGGTATCACCTCACACCTAGCAGATTGGCTAAAATGAAAGAAGGGGAGAGTAATGAATGCTGGAGGGGATGTGGCAAAATTGGGACATTAATACATTGCTGGTGGAGTTGTAAACTGATCCAACCATTCTGGCTGGCAATTTGGAACTATGCTCAAAGGGCTATAAAAAAATGCCTGCCCTTTGATCCAGCCATACCATTGTTGGGTTTGTACCCCAAAGAGATCATAAATAAACAGACTTGTATGAAAATATTTATAGCTGCACTTTTTGTGGTGGCAAAAAACTGGAAAAGGAGGGTATGTCCTTCAATTGGGGAATGACTGAACAAATTGTGGTATATGCTGGTGATGGAATACTATTGTGCTCAAAGGAATAATAAACTAGAGGAATTCCATGTGAACTGGAAAGACCTCCAGGAACTGATGCAGAGCAAAAGGAGCAAAGCCAGAAGAACACTGTACACAGAGACTTATATACTATGGTAAAATCGAATGCAATGGACTTCTGTACCAGCAGTAATGCAATGACACAGGACAGCTCTGAGGGATTTATGGTAAAGAACGCTACCCAGATTCAGAGGAAGGACTGCAGGAGAGGAAACATAGAAGAAAAACAACTGTTTGAACGCATGGGTTGAGGTGGACATGATTGGGGATGTAGACTCGAAGCTACCACACCAATGCAACTAACAACGATTTGGAAATAGGTCTTGATCAATGACATATGTTAAAACCAGTGGAAATTTAGGGGGAGTGTGGGGGGGGGGGGTGAAGGGGAAAGTAGGAGCATGAATCATGTAACCATGTTAAAAACGAATATTAATAAATGTTTTAAAAAAAGTATCAGAAAGGAATTTTCTCTAGTTAATTAAATAACAATTTTAATAAGTTGGTATAGGGGTTTAGAGAAAACTTCTTAATTAATGAGTGATATAATATTAGTAATTAATAAAGCAATATTAGAACATGCCCCTTAATCACCCTGGAACTCAGAAGAAGATGAATAAAGAAAATGATTCAGGAGCAGGTACAGAGTGCGGGTGATCATCCCATATACTTGGAGAGGGGTATCAACTCTAAAACCTGCTACACATCATATCCAAACACTTCCTCTCTCCAATTGAACTTGGTAATTCATCACTCATCAACAAAAACAATTCTTCCCATTGCCTCCGGTTATGCCTTCTGTAGTCAACTACAGGAGATCTAATCCCACTTCCATATATATGACAACCTTTCAGATTTTTCTAGGCAGCTATAATCACCATCACCATCTCCAAATCTTCTCTTTCCCTGACTTAATAGTCCTAGTTCCTTCATTTGATTCTTGTATGAAAAAAACTCCAGGCCCCTTACCATCCTGGCCACCTTCTTTTGACTCTTTTCCATTTATCCACATCCATCCCAAAATGTGGAATCCAGAACTGAACCTGATATGATTTTTACCTCCTATTTCTGTTAACTTCCACTCACTGCAGTAAATAGTTCACAAAATCAGCATCATCTCCAATAAATTGCCATTTCATAATGAATCTGTTTCCACATTTCTAACATGTATCTCTTCTACGATCATGTAGACACCATTCTAATTTGGAACCAGCTGTTACTTCACAGCCTGATTCCATTGGTTTCACTGTATCCTTTCCAGTACAACCATAACATGGATGGCAAGATAATCTTTCTAAGGTACTAGTCAGACTATGTGTCTTTCTCAACAACCTTCAGTGGCTTATCATTGCTTCTAAGATCAAATACAAACACAGTAGTTTAGCATTTAAGACTTTCCACAATCTTTCCTCCATCTGCCTTTCTTGTCTTATTTTTCATTGCTCCTTTTCATTCACGATATTTCAGGCAAATAGGGTTACTAACTATTCCTTGAACTCAATATTCTCTCCCTTCTCTATAGTATTGCATAGTTACGTCCTCTGCCTGGAATGTACTCCTTCTTCAACTCCTGATCTTTCAAGGCTCTGTTTAAGCAATACCTCATCAAATCATCTTGTATCCATCCTGTACTCAGCTATCAAAGTAACATCCTAAAGCACACGTATAACCATGTCATCCCCTTTTATAAACGTCAGTAGCTCCCTATCCCTTTAGGACCAAATATAAAATATTTTGTTTGGTATTCAAAGCCCTTCATAACTCTCCTCAGTCTCATTACAACTTGGACCCAGCCCTCATGAACTCTGAAAATCTAGTAACACTTGTCTCCTTTCTGTTGCCCAAACAAGGCACTCCCCATTCTCATCTGAGCATTTTCACTGGCTGTCTTCCATACCTGAAATGCTCTTTCTCCTCATCTTCCCCGACAGAATTCCTTCAGCTTCCAAATAAATTTTAGATCCCTCTTAATTCTAGTTTCTTCCCTTTATTATCTCCAATATATTCTATTTATAGCTTATTTGTACATAATTGTTTGCATATTTTCTTCCCAATTATACTGTAAGCTCCTTGAGAATTGAGACTGCCTTCTGCATTTCTTTGTATCCCCAACATTTAGCACATTGCCTAGCACATAGTAGGCACTTAGTAAATGTTTATTGGATATATATATGTGTGTCTGTGTGTGTGTGTACATAAATATATAATTTCATTGATGGCATAGGTTCTTGGTTATGTTTAAAGTTTAAACTAAGACTCAACAATGCTTTGAACATAGTTAACACTTAATGATATTAAAATAATTTAGTCACTAAATATATTTGTGAAGGGTATGCTCCTCTTTTTCAAAGAACCACATTATTGTTTTTAGGGATATCTTTATTATACCTGATACTAAACCTTACAATCAAAAAAGACAGACAGACCAAAATCAAGATCCTCAACCAAGCACCTTGTTGTAACATACAACAAAGTAGGGCAGCTAGGTGCTCAATGGATAGAGAGTCAGGCCAGGAGACAGGAGATACTGGGTTCAAATTTGACATTAGACACTTTTCTAGGCATGTCACTTAACTCCAGTTGCTTAGACTTAACTGCTCTTCTCCTTTGGAACTGATACAGATGGAAGATAAGGGTTTTTAAAAAACCAAACAATTCAGTGAAGTATAGCAGACCAAGTTAAATGCTGAAAGTTTTTTTTTACCATCATTTATTTGTCTAGTACACTGTACGGAAAAAATGAAACAAGTCAAATATGGAGATCAGAATTACAATTTTTAAAACAAAAGTAATAAAACATTAGCAGCCTTGAAGTATGACTAGTTTGCTAGTCACATAATTTACCATCCTTTTTATAGGAAGACAATAATAGCTAAGCACTAGAATTGCACAGGTCTCCTCTGAGAAATCAAATGTATGAAATGTGCATATTATAAACAGAGGGTAGTGTCAATACTCAGATCATGAAAGCAGCTACTTCTCAAACTGAACATTAATAAAAAACAGCCTAGATAGATATTGGCCACTGAAGCTCAAAGATGTTACAATTCTTGCTAGAAGCATACAACTCTATCTTGCCCTTCTCTATGGAATGCAGTAATATACATGCAGTATATGTAAACATATATATTTGTTATATATTTTTACATACTTATCAAGCATATTTGTTTATAATTTGATAGCTTTGTATTGTTCATATATATAAATGTGTAAAATCATTGAATATAAATATATAGTTCTCCCACTTTTTGGATCCATCAAGTCATATCCACAATCATTTATTAAATGCTCACTATGTGCCAGGCACTGGGCTAAATGCTAGGATACAAAGAAAGCTAAAATATTTATGTCCCCAAGAAGCCTTACATTCTCATAAGGGAGACAATATGCAAAAAACTATGTGCAACCAAGATTATGTCAAGTAAAATGGAAGTAATTTCAGAGGGAAGGCATTAGCATTGAGGGACTGGGGAAGATTTCTTGCAAAAAGTGGGATTTTAGCTGTTACTCCTAGAAAACCAGTAAAGCCAAGAGGCAGAGGTGAAGCAGGTCAGCATAACAGGCAACAGAAACAGTGTAGTACAACAAAAATGCATGGAGTCAGGGATGGAGTATTTTGTGCAGGCAATAGCCAGGAGGCCAGTGGGATTGGGTTGTGGAGTACTTGTAGGAGAGTAGAATGTAAGGAGACTGGGAAGGGAGGGAGGTTTCAGGTGATGAAGGATTCTAAAAGCTAAATTGACGGTTTTATATTTGATCCTGGAGGTAATAGGGAGTTACTGCAGTTTACCAAGTGTGGTTGGGATATGAGGTGGAAGAGGTGACATGGTCAAATTTTTTTGCTTTAGGTAAATCATTTTAGTAGCTGAGGAGTGGAGGATGAACTAGAGTGGAGAGAGACTTGAGTTAGGGAGAAAGCATGCAACAGTTTAAAGGCATGAGGTGATGAGGGACAGAGAAGGGGGCATACATGAGAAATGTTCAGAAGGTAGAATCAGCATGACTTGGCATCAGAATGTATAAAGGATTAGAGAGAATAAAGATTCTAGGATGATCCCTTGATTGTAAGCCAGGGTGACTAGAAGGATGCTGATGCCCTGGATAGTAAGGAAATTAGAAAGAGAAGAGAGTAAGGATTGAGTGGGAAGGAGGAGATAATAAATTCAGTTTGAGACATGTTGAATTTAAGATGTCTGAGACTTCTAGTTGTAGAAATCGCAGTTGGAAAAGTAAGAATGGAGCTCAGGAGAGAAGTTAGGCCTGGATATATCTAGGAATCTTCTACATAGAGAAAATAATTGGATCCTTAGGAGATGATCTAAGGGAAAGAGTTTTGAGGGGCAGGAGAGACCTCAAGAAAGAAGTTAAGGTTAGCTATTTATATCCAGGAATCTTCTGCAGAGAGATAATAATTGAATCCTTGGAAACTGATGAGATTACCAAGGAAGACATTTGGGAGAGATAAGATGGTCCAATGACACAGTTAGTGGGCATGTCTGGGTTGAAGATCCAGCAAAGAAGTCTGAGGAGAAGTCAGACAGGTAGGAAAAATAGGAAAGCATTGTAAAAAAAAAAAAAAAAAAAAAAAAAACTAGAGAAGAGGAATATGGGGAGAAAGGTATAAGCATTTGAATAGTGCCTATGTGCCAAGCACTCTACGAATATTATCTTATTTGATCCTCACAATAACCCTGTAAAGTAGGTCCTGTTATCACTCCCATAGTTGAGGAAACCAAGGCAAACAGAAGTTAAGTGGCTTGCCCAGGGACCTAGTGTCTGAGGCTAGATTAGAACCTGAAAATCGGTCCTCTGTTCACTTCACCACTAGTGGAGAGTGAGGCACTGATTTGTCAGTGTGAGCCTGGACAAATCACTTAACCTCTGCCTGCCAGTTTCACCACCTGTTAAATGGAGGTAACAAGAATCCCTGTTTCACCGGGGGGGGGGGGGGGGGGGGAACCAAATGAGGTCATTTATGAGCGCTCTGAAAGCCCTACAGCCCAGTACTAGAGCGGACCCATCACTATTGCTGTTTTTTGGCTCTTTTCAGGTTCTCAAACACTTGGAGGGAGGTTATTATTCTCATCCCTCTGTTTACATAGGAAGAAAAGTGGAGCACCTAACGAAAAGAAAGAGAATGGAAAGGACAGAAAGGATAAGAGGGAAAGAAGTTAAATAGGATGGATGGCGTTGGGAGGTAGGAGAATAAGTTCTTCCACCCTTCACCAGATCAGCACCCAACTTCAACCTTAATGAGGGCGGGAGCGCTTCACCAGCTTCTCACTTCCAACCTCTAGGCGTCCTGCGACAACCCTTCGTCACGCCCTGAATGACAGCAGGCGTGCAGCCTCCCACGATACGGGAGGCGGGACTTCCGGTCACGCTTGGCAACTAGACCCTCTTGGATTCTAGCGGTTTGTGTGGACCGGAAGAGGCGATCTGATTCTTTTGGGTAACTCTTCTTTTCTCTCAATCCTTCCCCTTTACCTCCACCGCCAAAAGAAACTCGCGTCCCCAAAAAATACCTCCTAAGCATTCTGAGATGGCGACCGAGGGAACGAGGACCTGCGGGCTCACTGCCGAGGTCTACTCGTGGCTATTCGGGATTCGGGAGCACAAACGGGAATGGGAAGGTGGGAGACAGGGAAGAGAAGGGACCTGGGGCTGGAGGAAGGAGAGGGCAGGATCTCAGAGTGAAGTGGTTGATGTTAAAGCATCCTTGGTATTAAGTTGGAAGGACCCTTTAGGAGAGCCTTTGCCCAAAGCCCTTCACAGAAGAGGAAACTGAGGCCTAAGGAGACAGGCAGCAAAGTGACAGCCAGCATTCAAACCCAAGTTTTATGTTTTAAATCACAAAACTAATTTTAAGTTTTCATGAATGAAAGATTGAAGCGTTTATTAAGCGCTTTACTAAGTGCTGAGGATTCAAATGACACCATTTACATAGAGATTTTTATTATTAACATAATAAAACCATGACACGATTATGTTATGTAATCATAATTATAGCCCGTAACTATTCTGATTACATTTGTAATTCTATATATTTTATATAACTTATGGTTAACTATAACGTTTGTTATATAATGAAAATAGAAGTTATAATTGGTAAATCAGTTATAATTTATAATCAATTTTTATACAAAGTAAGACTTACAAAGTGCTTTACAAATGTATCTCATGGGGGGGAGAGGGAGGTGCTATTATATCTCTGTTTTATAGATGAAGAAACAGACTCAAAAAGAAGTGGCTTATCCAAGGCAGCAGACTGGTAGACTCAAAATTTTCTTATGACTTGAGTCACAAAACTTTGCTTCAAGTTTTAATAAATGAAGGAATGAAACTGTTTATTAAGTGCTGAAACTTGGGCAAGGCTCTGAGCATACAAATAATAGCATTTATAGAGATTTTTGAAATTACATCCTTAATATAAACCATTATATAGGATTGTATATAATACAATGTGAATTATGGTATATTACTTATGATTGTTATATAACAACTATTATTAACTAACATTTATAGAATACAAATGTAAATTACATAATTGTTACATAATAATTATAATGATTTATAATTAATTTTTATAACATCATTAAGGTTTGCAAAGTACTTTACAAATATATCAACTTTAAGAGGAAGGCACTATTATATTCCTATTTTATAGATGAAGAAATTGAGGCAGGCAGATTTGAAGAATCTTATACAGGTTCACGCAATTAATAATAGCAGGCCAAATTTGAAATCAAATTATCCTGACCACAGATCTAGCACTTTATTTACTGAGTCACCTAAGAAAATCCCTGTTCTCAAGCCCTTCATTTTCTTAGGAGGAAGAAAATCCATACTGGACGTTTTAGCTTCATGTCAGAAAACTTCATGTCAGAAAGCTTCATGTCCTTGAAGCAACATAGGAAAACAGATTTTACTTTATTATCTTTAATGGCATTTCCACTGATAAAATCATACAAATTTTTATGCTGAATGATTTGACAGTGCCAAGGACTTTGATGACATTAACTTTCTTTTCTGATTCTTCAATATCTGTGGCTGTACCCAAAAGAAGCAGTTGCCAGGCTGTACCTACACAGACATTGCTTCCCGAATGATGGCCATGAGAACTAGACTTGGAAGCACTACCAGTGTTCTGGGACACACTGCTATTTCCATATCTCTTGGAATTGGGTTCTGAGCCATCTCCATTATGGTCTTAGGAGAGAGGATGGTAGGATATTATATAAGCAACTATATTGAGTGAAAATCACTTTGTACTAGGGATAAATAGTAAAACAAGTCTCTTCCAAGGTTAGAAAAGATTACTTTGTTATATGTATACTGAAAGATTTTCTTGATGATTGAATCAAGTACAAGAAAGTGTACATTAACCATCCCAGTGTTGGATGGATTTAATGTATACATATTTCACGAGTGGAAAAGCTGTTGCAAAATATTTTATATTTTGTTTCAGAGTCATAGAAGAGAGTGGTGTTTTCTGGTTCTGTCAGTTAAAGTTTGTGAAAGGATGTAAAAATAGAGGCTAGCATTATCAGAACAGTAGAGGTGTTTTAGCTGACAGAGGAACCACATTCTGCTTTCTGATAAAATGAGGTTTCTTTGTACAGATGAAACAAAGACCTAACATTAAGTAGGTGACCCATAAGGCTAGGTGAATCATAAATAGAAAATTTTTCATTTACAATTTTTTTAAGTACAAAAAGTGTATTTTGTTCATTTTACTTTAATAAATCCCTGGTATGTCTCAGCTCTGGACAAGGTCTTGAACCTCTTTGTAGATCTTTCAGCTTTGTTAGAGAGGTGAGGCATAAATTCACAAACAGAAAAAATTATCATAGTTATTGGGTAAAGATTGGCCACAATAAGTAGAATTGAAGTTATTGGAAAGAATCGATCCTGCATGATCAATAAAGAATATTAGATTTTCAGTCAAGAGAGAACTAGGCTTCAGTGTGTCCTCTAATGATTGCTAGATGTGTAATCATCAGTGAGTTACCTAATTTCTCTGGACCTCAATTTCCTCATCTTCAAAATGGGAATAATGTTATCACAGGATTGCTGTGAAGATAAAATAGTATACTACACCATTCAATCTGTAAGCATTAATTAAGCACGTAGCAGGCACTGTACTAGGTCCTGGGTTTACAAAAAAAGAAATGAAACAATCCCTGGCCTCAGGAAATTTATGTTCCATTAGGGGACTCATGTGCATATATGAGGATATACAAAATAAATACAAAATAATGGAAGTAGGAGAGAGGAAGACAGTAGCAACTGAAGGAATCAAAAAAGTCTCCTTGAGCTGAGCTTTGAAGGAAACTGGGGATTCCAAGAGGCAGAGATAAGGAAGCATGGAAGCCAACCTGGGCAAGGGAATGAAATGAGAGATGGAGTGTCATGTGTGGGAATGACCAAAAAAAACCTATTTGGCTAGATTCCAGTGCATACAGAGAAGAAATGTATTTTTTAAGTCTGGAAAGGTAGGTTTGAATGTTTTTTAATGACTTTAAATGTCAAACGTTAGAATTTGTTTGATCCTAAAGAAGTTAGGAAACCACTGGATTTATTGAATAGAGGAAGGATATTTGTAAGTCCAGAATTTTAGGAAATTTGGTAGTTGTGTGGAAGATGAATTGAGGCAGGAAGAGACTTTTGGAGCAGATAGAGAAATTAAGCTGTTGAAATAATCCAGATGATAGATAAGAAGGGGACATGTGAGAATTGTGGAGATTGAAATTATGTGGAGGTGACGGGGAAATGAAAATGGCCCTGAGGTTGCAAGCATTTTGTTTTATAATTTTCCATTCTTCCCCTTGAATTTCATTTTTCTTCTGATCCCCAGTGAATTGCAGTTATGGCTTTTAAGTAATGGCATTGATTACAAGAATTATGCAGAAAATAAGTAATTACTTTATGTCCAAGCATTATTGATATAAAGAAGAGTATACTAATACCAAAACATACTTGTTTCCCTTTTTTGCATTTAACAGACTTTTTGTCATTCTTTAAGCATTCCAGGACTGATAGACATAAACTAACACCCCACATTATATAATGGATAAATGATTTAGGCATAAAGGGTGATATAGGCAAATTAGTGGAGCTTAGAGCTATGAATAGGGAAAAAGTTCATGACTAAACAGATAGAGAGCTTCATAGGAGGCATAATGGACACTTTTAATCACATAAAAGAAGTTTTTGCACAAACAAAATCAATGGCCTTAAAGAAGAAAAGCAAGAAACTTTGTGGGCAAAATCTTTGCAGTAAATGTCTCTGGTAAAGGTCTCGTTTCAATGGAATGGAGTCAAATTTATAAGAATAAGAGCTATTTCCCATTTACCATTGTCAAAGAGCTTAAACAGGCAGTTTTCAGAGGAAGCAATCAAAACTATCTATAGCCATATTAAAAATGCTCAATAATTACTAGAGAAATGTACATTAAAACAACTCCAAGATACCACATCACATCCATTATACTAACCAAGATGACAAAATAATAATGATAATAATAAATTCTGAGAGGATATAGGAAAACAGGTACATTAATGACTTGGTGGAGCTGAGAACAAATACAGACATTCTGGAAAGTAGTTTGGAACAGTTCCTAAGAAACTATTAAACAGGAAAAAAAAATGTTTTCCCACTTAACTGAAAGGTTCAGTGAAATGAGAAAATATTGAACTAATTACTAAAATTAAGTTCAGCAGTTTATCTATGGTTTATATGTAATCTGTATTCATTAAGAAAAAAAGTGAAAACTCAATACCAGTTTTTGAAAAGTTTTATTTTTTTAATTGCAGTGTCTTTTACATAGGCACTTAATAAATGCTTTTAGGTTGATTGTGAACATAACCATTGTATATAACCACTAACTAGCAGAGAGAGTCCTATAATAACAGCTCTCCTTATCTACTAGCAGCTAAGTGATATAGTGGATAAATACTAAAACTAGAATGAGGAAACCCCACTTCATATCCTGCCTCAGACACTATCAGCCATGGGACCTTGGAAAAGTTGGGATCAGATTTCAAGTTGGAAGGAACCTAAGACGTCATCTATGCCAAGCCCCTCAGTTTACAGTTGAGGAAACTGAGGCCCAAAGAAATTAAATGACTTAACCCAAGGTCATGTAGGTATTAAGTGGCAGAACTGGAATTTGAACCCAGGATTTCTTGATTCTAAACCCAGTATACTTTCCACTTATATTGATATTATTTACAACATGCCTTCCTTGATGACAGTTCCCATACTTGTAACCAACCTCAAAAGAGTGATGAGGATTTTAAAAGCCTTATGTAAACGTTAGTCATCGTAATATAACCTGAGCATTCTGACTGAATTAGCTACGAGACCCTTCTCAGAAATTAAACAGCTAAAATGATTAGACTGTTTGTATTACAGTATGGCTACACAGCAATTTGTTAGAAAAATGTGTTTAGTAAACTCTAGGTCCGACACGATTCAGCAGTGTAACATATAGCAGCCAACAAAGGAAAATAGAAGCCAAGTCTTAAGGTGAATTAAGAGAGGTAGTTAGTCAAGCAGTCAAAAATCATTAAGCATTTGCCCCATTCTAAATACAGTTTTCAAGGCTGGAGATAGAAAAGGGAAAAATAGTCTTTGCCCTTGCTTAATTTCTCTTAATTTTCAAATGAGAAAGACAACATGTACATAACTGGCACCTCCAAAGGATAAGTAAACTGGGAGGGATTTCACCAACAACTGGGGAAACCAGGAAATGCTTCCTATGGGATGTGAGCTGAGTCTTAAATACGAAAGAAAGCCCACAGTGCAGAGGAATAACAAATGGATGTAGGGATCTGGATCACAGAGCACCTGATAGAGGAGGAAAGTGTGAAAACAAGAAGGATTATTAGTGTAACAAGGAGCCAGATTGTGAAGAGATTTAAATGCCCAGGAATGAGGAGGCAATAGTTTCTTTTCTCTATCCTGTCAGTCTATTCACAGTACATGGGGCTGCATTTTAGAAATAACATTGCTAGGTTGAAGTCATCTAGAAGAGGCCAGTTATATGGTAAAAGGCCTCTAGTCTGTGCCAAATAGCCATCTGTTGAAGGGAGAATGTTTATTCTGAAGCAGGAAAGGGGAAGGAGGGTCTTGACAATGAGTGGAATTTGAAAAGAGATACATTAGGTTCAATGTAAATGAAAACATTCTATCCATTAGAACTACTCCTAAGTGGAATAAAGTAGGCTGCCTGGGAAAATAGCTAGTTCTTCCTCTTTGCAGTTCTCCATGCAAAGGCTGGATGGCCACTTTCTGAGTATGATAACTTTGGAAAAACTAGTTTCTCTGAGGTTTCTTGTACTTCATAGATTCCATGATTCTGATCTGTTGCATATATAGATATGATCTTAAAAAAAGGAGAGTTTTGTTGTTTTATTTTCTTTATTTGGATGTGATTTGCATAACTGGTACTCAACTTTCATATTTTTCCCCTGTTTTAAGAGAATCAAAAAACTATTTAACTCTTTCATGCTTCTCAAATCAACAGTAAAATTCTATACAATGATACTTCAGTAAGTCCTCTAAGCTTGTAAAACAAAATCATCCTGGGCCCAAAAGTTATAAGCAATTCAGATTTTCTCCATGGTGGGATTTCCCATATGAGTCACTTATAGATAGAGTTGCATTTCCCTGGACTTGTGCAACCTGGTCATCTAGGAGTTGAGCCCCTCATCATTAACTCTCCCAAGAGAGGCAGTAGTGATAGCCATAACCTACATAAATTGGGAGACCAGAGGGAGTACCCTAAAGTATTTTGTGTGATACATACATTGCTGCCTTATTATTTCCTCTGTTGTTTAAAATTATCAGAGTATAAATTTGGTAAGTATTCTCTTTATTGAATAAATTGTTACTGTATACCTAGCTTTCTCAAAAGTAGGAGGAATTTAAATAAGCAGTGATCCACATTTCTGTAGAGCCTGCTATGTGCCAGGCACTGTGCTAAGCTGTTATAAGTATTATTAAATTTGATCCTCACAACAACTCTAGAATGTAGGTGCTATTTTTATGCCCATTTTAGAGTTGGGGAAACTGAAGCAGACAGGTAAAGTGACTTGTTGATTTATATAGCTAATAAGAGTGAGGTTGAATTTGAACGTGGATCTTCTACCTAGCCTGGAAACATCATCTCTCTATGCATTTGCCACAATCTCACCTGGAGCTCTGTCTTTTACTAGAATCATTTCAAAGCAATATTTAATTGTAGGCCTCAAAATGATTTCTATTAATCAGCTAGCCAAATACATGCTAAGCCAATAAGGAATATATATTTTGATATATTAGCTACCAAAGTTGTTTGGTTTTTTTTTATTTCAGAGTCAGTTTATAGAAGTCAGTCCTATACATGTCAGTCAAAGGATATATTCGTGAATATATTGTTCAAATATCTAGTGAGAAAAGAAAAATTTTAAACAGCTGCAAAGTCTACATTAGCATGTGAGAGGAAGAAGATGCCTTTTATGTTTATACCAAGTATCTGCCAGCCCATATCCTATGTTTACATGAATGTAAATATACAGTAGAAATTTGTATGTGAGTATATATACATATAATGTTACTGCTTTGTAAAAGTAGAACATTACTTATTCATAGAGTTTCTAGTTAAACTTGAAATTGGCAGCTTTTATGGAGAGATGTAGATTTTGGTCTTCCTTTTTTCTTTATTTTGTGTATATTTTTACATATTTGGACATGTAGTATGTAAAGTGATAACAGACTAACTAAAAAAATAAGAGTTTTAAAAAAGAAACCTTCATGGGAAAATTTGTGTTTTAGGACTTGGAAACTCTTTTATTTGCCTGTAGACCACTGCAGTGTTTAGTGAATGACCTCAACCCTGTTTTTTTCTTCCCTCCCCTGGTGGTGTGGGGGAGACAATGAATTCAGTCTCTGTACTAGTTTGGTTTCAGCTGTGTGGTGACTATTATGCCATTGTGCTGACTTGTGGTGGCTTCATGATTTGCATTTCTGTTGACTGCAGCCCTTCCTGACATTACCAATCTCTTTTCATTTAGCTCCACTGTCCCATAAGGTGAAAAGTTGCTGTTCAATTGGCCAAGCTATTAAAAAGCAGCAGACAAAACTGGGGGAAAAACTATTTCAATGAAACATCATACAACTAAATAATGTAGAACTGTAGATTTGTATCTTCTACTTTATAAACTTCCTTTTGTTAAGGGGTATAGTGTCTGGAATTGTCACTTTAATATCTAAAATTATTTTTAATCATTTCAGGAATCCCAGTAGTTCCTTTCTTCTTGGATTCTTATGCTAGAAGGAACTCCACATTTTCCTGAGGGCCTAAGTGAAAAGAATGTTAAGTGAGTTGGAGGGAACACACTTAGCACCTAACCAATTTAAAATTAATAGGATCAGCTCTTATACTAGGCTCTCTCTCTCTATCTTTGGGAAATTGATTCCAAAGAGGCCAGAGTAGTACAGAACAGTCACTGCCTTTCATAATCATGAATTATCTTTTTGATTGCTGTATAAAAGTTGAGTTTTTAATCTTTTAAAAAAAACTTGTAAAAAAGTTAAGTGGACATATTGCTGAATATAAAATATAGAACCTAAATTTTGCCTCTTAATCTTCTTACTTTTATTTTTTCTTAAAAATTTTTATGGGTAGAAAAATCTCAGAATTTCCTAGGACAATTTAAGTAAGTGAAATAAAAGCCTTAGCATTTTCTGATTCACCCTGCTCGTTTACCTCATCTATCTTGTGATCCTTCATCCAATATACCTTGATACATGAGCACCTTAAGTCACGAGCAATTTGATATACGAGCAGTCACAATCAGGATTTTTTGCTTTAAGTCACCAGCAGGTATTTGAATCATGAACTTCTGCCATCCTCCACTAGCTAGTCTTTGGGAACATTTGGTTTCACAAGTTACATGAGGCTTTCTCATTTAGTTCAGTGTTTATCTGGCCATGTGAGCATCTAGATTGAATTATTTTTGCTTTGTTCTTTACTTTTCTCATTATCAGTTTTGGGGGCAAATTTCTTAATTTTTAACCATGCATCCTGACAACAGAGGGATTGAAGGAGTTACGGTAGCAGCAGCATACAGAGGTTTTGTAGGAAATTAGTGGGGAGGAGCCCGAGGTGGATGAGGTAATCAGTACAAGCAAGATTAAGTAAATGTTGAGGATTTGGGAAAAAATTAAACAGTTTATTGAAAAGACACACCCAGAAAAAGTTGCAACAGGTCGTGCATTGAAGCTGTGTAACAACACTTGTTTCACACATTATAGAAACTTTCATGGAGAGGTTTTTGTTGATATGGCTTCTAAGTGAAATCAAGGAAAGTGTGGCAAAACAACCAACATTCAATGAAGAAAATTATGATAATTAAAGTAAAAAAATAGCAATTAAGTTTAGCAGTAAAGTTGCATATCATAAGTAATGTGTAAGGTCAATTTTGCTTTTAAATGTAGCGTTACATGTGGAGAAAGTAAATTATGTTAAGCGATAGCCCATGAAATGAAAACCTTCTCTGGTAGCATCTTCTCCTGGCCTTGAAGGTAAATAACATTTCATAAGCAAGTTTATTTCTTTATATTCCTATTATATATAAATATATTTATTTGTTATTTATAAAGTACCTTTTTGTATTTAAAATCACATAAAACAAAAAATTTGTGTAGTTTTTTGGGGCCAAAATGGATTAATTGCATTTCCATTCATTTGAATGAGGAAATTCAATTTTACACATGAGCAAATTGAGTTACGAGCTTGGCTATGGAATGAATTAAACTTGTGTGAAAAGGTACCACTGTATTAGCTAAACAGGATGGGACACTAGACTGGGGATCAGAAGAATTAGATCCTGATACCAACTAGCAAAATGAGTTAGGTTAAGTGATGTGAGTGTATGTACCTGTGTATATTTAAATCTTTAAAATGCACATGGGAGCAGAGAATAGGGCAATTTGGTGTTATTGCAAAACACAATGACTCTATCATGCCAGAGTAGTTTGGAGGATATTTTGATTAAAAGAACAAAGTATTTATTTTCTTAGTGATAATGATAAGGAGGAAATAATCATTTTATAAAACATTTTCTCCCAAAACTTGTGTATTTGGTCAATATTTTTGAAAAAATGTATAGTGTTATTAAATTTAGATTCTGACCAAAAAGGTAATATCTACATGATTTTTAAATTTAGAATATTTTTCCATGGTTACATGATTCATAACTCCCCCCCACTCTTTCCTCCTCCTTCCCAGAGCTGACAAGCAATTCTATTGGGTTAAATACATGTATCATTTCTACTTTATTTTTTAAAAGTTAAACATTTATGAGATAATCCTGGTGACATATTTTCCCAATTTAAAAAATACTTGCCCTGAAAATAAGAAATGGTTTGCTTTAAAGAAAAAAATCACTTGCCTATTTTGCAGAAGCAATTATTTTATTTTAACCCTTACCTTCTGTTTAGAATTAATAATAAGTTTCAGTTCCAAAGCAGAAGAGAAGTAAAGGCTTGCCAGTTGGGATTAAGTGACTTGTCCAGGGTCACACAGCTAAGAAGTGTCTGAGGTCAGATTTGAATCCAGGACATCCCATCTCCATACCTGACTCTTTGGGCCACTGAGCCACCTACCTGCCTAAAAATTATTTTATTTGAAATATCTGAGATATTCCTAAATGTGAGTAAATAAGGAACACATTTGCCATGGGGATGGTGAAGGAATAAATTTTTATATAGCGCCTACTATGTGCTTGGGACTGTGCTGACTGCTTTACAAATATTATCTCCTTTAATCCTGACAATCACCATGCATAGTAGGTGCTGTTTTTAATGAAGAAAGTGAGGTAAACAGAGGTTGTATCTTGCCCAGGTCATACAGCTAGTGAGTATCTGAGGCCACATTTGAATTCAAATTTTCCTCTCTTTAGGCCCAGTGCTCTATCCACTTATCCACCTAGCAACCTCTAATAGATATAGCACATTGGAGTATATTCCATGTAAAAGAGTTAATAGACTTGTCTGGTGATAGATAGTGCATTAAAACAAACATTTTAAACCTGAAAATCTTACTATGTTTTGACAACATGCAAGTAAATAATTCTCAGGTTTGTCAAACAAAGAGGTACAGTGTTTATTACTATTTATAATATCTTATTGATGTGAAATGGGATTTTTTTGCTGTAGCTATTAAAAAGACAAAAATCAGTCTTGATTAATGGTCAAAAAAGAATTACAAGAGTTACATAGCAGTATCCTGAAACTTGAAAAACTTTATCACCCAAAATAAGCCCACCTATCACAATATTATTACTATGGTTATATTATAAATATTAAAGTGGTCATTTATAGTTAATAATAATAAGTAGCATTTTATAGCACTTTAAACTTTTCAGTGCTTTTTATTAATACCCCATTTTATCCTCATGGTAACTTTGGGAAGTACTATTTTTTTACAGATGAGGAAGCTGAGGTCGATAGAGATTAGGTGTCTTGCTCAGAGTTACACAGTAAGTATCTGAGTCTAAATTTGAACTAAGGAGTTCCAGACTCTGGCCCAGTACTCTAACTTCTATACCATCTAAATAATAATAAATTACAGAGTCATATTAATAAAGGTTTCTGTATATTTTCTTTATATTGTATATTAATATTATGAAATTTATTTTCTGAGTAAAAGACACTAAGAAAAATATTTACTAACATTTTTTTATAAAAATTGGGAGATTAGAATTTTTAAATTGTTTCTACAGATATTGGAAACTACTGTCTTAACCACTATTCTGTCAACTTATTTAGAGAAGGAAGGCAGTTTCTTTAAGCTAATAGATAAGAAAAAAACCTAATGAGAGCACTGAGCATCAATGGCCAAGTGAATGATTCTTTTTCAGAAATTTTTACTGATAAAGTCTATGGGCTCCTCAGAGTAATATTTTTAAATACATGAAGTAAAATATATAAAGTTACAAAGGAAACCAATTTTTAAATATACATATCAATATTTTTAAAAACAAGTTCAAGGACCCCAGGTTAACAACCCTTACTCTCTGACCATCAAAAGATGCTCAGTGGAAGTGCTAAAACTCATAGCAGAAGAAAGGCTATGGAGATTTACACTTGGAGTGACTGCTCAGATTCCTGATATTAAATTTAAGTTTTTGATCTAAATTCAAGAATGGTTTAGGTTGGTTTAGAAAGATGTGTTGTCAGAAGAAAAACAACTGCTTGAGCACATGGGTTGCTGGGGATATGATTGGGGATGTAGACACTAAATGATCACCCTAATGCAATTACCAATAATGTGGAAATAGATCTTGACCAATGATTCATGTAAAAGGGACAGCTGGGTAGCTCAGTGGATTGAGAGTCAGGCCTAGAGACGGGAGGTCCTAGGTTCAAATCTGGCCTCAGACACTTCCTAGCTGTGTGACCCTGGGCAAGTCACTTGACCCCCATTGCCCACCCTTACCACTCTTCTGCCTTGGAGCCAATACACAGAAGTTAAGGGTTTAAAAATAAAAGAAAAGAAAATGATGCATGTAAAACCCAGTGGAATTGCATATAGTCTTGGGGGAGGGGGTGTTGGAGAGGAGTGAAGGAGCATGAATCATGTAACCATGGGAAAATATTCTAAATTAATTAAATAAAATTTTTCAATTAAAAAAGGTGTGTTGTATTCAAGTTTGAGGTAAAAACCACAATAAGTAAGTTAATTAGATAGTAAGCATTTTAAACCCTTAATTGTATATTAGTTTGTAAATATAGGGATCAGCATGTATTTATCTTCAACTCAGTTAATCATGACAGTGGGAAAGAATCTTGTCTATTTTGATCCTAGCCATAATCAAAGCACCACTATTCATATGATAATAATAAGCATTGGAACTAGAGGAAATACCTTCTAGAATGCTTCTTCTGAAATTCCAAATAGTAAATAATTATAAATGTTGCATACCTGTAACAATCTCAATATTAATGATATGGATATTTTTTATTCCAGTTTCTGGTGGCTATTTGAACGGGCACACATCAGTGATGGTAAGGATTTTTTTTTTAACTTAGTAGAAAGAAAGAAAAAGTATTAGTATTTTAAGTATTGTGTGTTTATTTGTTCTTATCCCACTGGGAGAGAATGAGAACTAGAACAAAGAAATGGCATTAAAATAATGCTTAGGTACTGTCCCTTAGCAGCAGTTCCCTTGTTTCTGCTGATTAGGTGCTCCAAATTTGGAGTCATCTCCTTCTTACCTTCTAGGTATGAATGACCCAAAAAGTTTGGCTCTTTGTACTTTTTCCCAAATCTTTTCAAAAAATTGTTAACCTATTTTCCTATTAATTTGAAGTAGATGTTTTTTGTATGTTTCCTCCATATCCTCTTTAATTATTAAGCATTTTTAGCCATTGATCATGTCTTATATTTTCATACCTGTACTTAGTACCTAGAATAGCAATAGGTACTTTATTTGTCATTTGGTTATTTAGATGGTATTTCCTATCTTTGCCATTAAACATTTATTTGATTTCTATATTCTGCACCATGGATTATAGGATTCATCACAGGGAGACTCTGAGCCATGGTATTCTCAGCGAGCATACTCACGCTACTGGCAGCATTATAACCAAGCCATGCAGTGGATGCGGAGGCACCAGAGTGCCTACAGGAAGGCCATGTTGTCATTCTACAATTCCCCGTGGTATTTGCCTGCTCTCGTTCCAAGCAGCCGTTATGCTGACTGGGGTGGAGATGACCACTCAGCCAAGGAGGATCATTTATCATCCACTGGTTGGCACAGCAGATCTCAGTATTCTAGATGGTCACAGCAACCCCCTGGTAATGCCCATGGCCACCAAATGACCTCAAAAGAAGACCAAGTTTCCTCCACAGAAGAGTCAGATTCAGATGGGGAAATAGAATGTGATTTGAGTAACATGGAGATTACAGAGGAGCTCCGCCAGTATTTTGCTGAGACAGAAAGACACAGAGAAGAGCTAAGTAAGTCTAGGCTATTTCCTTTCATTCTTTCTAATAAGCAGTTTTCTCTCTTGTTAATGATATCACTTCATTGTCCTTCCTCAGTCCTTACCCCCTTCTCTATTTTAATGCAGACTTACTTGTGTAAAGCTCTTTCATGACTAGTTTTGGCTTACAAAATATGTGCCAAAATATGATTTACTTGAGGCAATATGGCACAAAAGAAAGATTATTGGATTTGGAGTTAAGGAGGCCTCAATTCCAATCCTGGTTCTGCCACAAATTACATATGTGTCCTAGAATAAGTATCTTCCTGGGTCTCAATTTCCTTATTTGTAAAATGAGAATTGGAATAGATGACCTTTAAGATCCCTTCTAGTTCTTGTGAGTGTGAAACTGCCTAATCCCTTTTATGATTATAACAATAGAGTAACATAATCATTAGTTTTGAATTAATAGTCAAAGTGATATAGTTTGCTTTATAAAATTATAGGAATTAGCTAAGAAAAGTTATAGTTTAAGTGGTATCAGATCTTGTTTATATCTTTTTACCTTAAGCCTATAACCAAATGCTACCACCAAGCCCACCACACTCTGTTGAGTGCAAACTCAAGATGGTCAGGAAGGAGGGCCACTCTTGTTTCTACGAACTGCTGACTCCTAATATTGTCAGTAAAAGACACTAAGAGTACAAAGGCCTTTGAAAGGTTGGCAATAATAATAGACTTAAGTTACCACCCAAAGTGATCTTCTTTTGCATTTACTAGTTCAATCAGTACTTGTATCACTAATAAGAACTGCCTATGTGAAGGATATGAATATCTTTTGTCTTTTTTTTTTGTATCACTATCACTATGTCATAAGATTTCTCTCTATTAAAAAAAGGCCATCTTCTAAGGCTCAGGGTCTCTGGTTCTGAGGGGACCAGGGTCCAGCTTTGTTGTGAGGGTGACCCACTCTCACTAAATCTATCATTTAGCTTGGAGTTTTTGTATTAGTGTGATAAATTTTCGTCACACTCTAAATCTATGGTTTTCTAAAAATGATATGAATCAAATCAAAGTCCTTGTCCAAACTACAAAGTTTCTGTATGCTGGGTTCTTACTGATTAAGAGTAGATATAGAATAGGTACAGAGTGGAAATATACTTGAGGATATTTTATAGCAGAGCCCCTTAGAGATAACTAAAAGGGGATGCTAGCATAATAGAATTTGAACACATAGGCTTAGCCCAGAGGCAGATGTTGAAACATTTACTATCCCAGAAGCAACCATTTTCAGCTCTCTTGTTTTCCCACCACTCAAACATTCCGAGAGACCTAGAAAAATTTCCCTAACACTAAAAAGCCCAAGAAGCAATTTTTTTCACTAATTATAGTATATGCTAAAATACATGCTTTGTTTGAAAGATCCAGTAAGTCATACCACATTTCATAGTGGCAGTTGGCCTCCATTAAACAATTTGAATTTTAGAAATCACATTTTCTTATTTTAAATTTTTATTATTAGCTTTTGTTTTCATATCATCTATTTCCCAATATATCCTCCTCCCCCTATTCCATTGAGACAAAGAAGGAGAAAAGTAATTCAGCAAAACTAACCAACATATAAGCCACATCTAATGTTACATGCAGTATTTTACCCATAGTCTGCCATATATATGCATAGGAGAAAGGGAGCCATATTTTAATATCACATCTTTGTGACTAAGCTTAGTTGTTATGATTTCACAGCATTCAGTTTTTGTTTATTTTTTCCAGTTCCATTCATTTTTGTTTGCTTTGTATTGTCTTGTATGTAGGTATTATAATTCATGTTATTTCCTCCATTAGAATATAATCATATAAGGTCTACTTCACCTGTGTCTTTTATACACTTAGCATAGTGCTCAGCACATAGTAAGTGCTTAATAAATGTTCTTTTGAAATATTCTTGTAGTTTTATATATTTTTCCTGATTCTGTTTACTTTTCTACAGTTCACATAAATCTTTCTGTGCCTCTCTTTACGTTACATTCAGTATTTCTTAGAGCATAGTAATACTTCATTGCCTTCATATCCCACAGCTTGTTTATCCATTCCCCTTCTTTCTTCCAATTCTTTACTATTTACAGAAACACTACTATTAACATTTTGGTGGGTATAGGACCTTTCTAGCATTGATTGATCTTATAATCAAAAATAAATTTCAATTTTATTAAAGATGAAATTTATCTATATTGTTTAATTTAGGGTAGGGACTGTTTTTCTGTATATATCACTAACATTTAACTTAGTGCCTTGCATCTACCATGCTTAAAAATGTTTGTTCAATTGAAATTAATTGTGTTTGGCATTTGAAGTCTTTTTACCATTCACAGAATCATGAACACACTGACTGTCATTCAGCTTGAGCCAAGCCTTTGTAATATTTTACTTAATGAGATCAAGGCTGTGAAAAAACTTGTGGTTTTCTAAGGACATCCACAAAGATGTAGGCAAATGGAAATTTTCTCTAGAAAAATAAGTAGTAAAAATATCATAAAGTGATTTTTTTTTCCTCTAAAGCAATCAGTTTTCTTGATTGAGAGATAGAATCTCCAGTTCCTACTTATTGGTAATATTTCTGTTACATGTCAACATGCAATCTGTAAAAATAATGTTAAGTTTTTTTCTAATATTTTATCCTTATGTTTGTCTTACAAGTTTTCTCGTTTTTTTTTAATTACACATTACCCAAATGACTTTTTAATTCATTCATTTGAAAATAACATTCCAGTATTATAATCCACTTTAAAACTACATCTTCAAGTAATACTAAACAATTTGGAGAAGTAGGACAAGGGTATAACAGTAGGTTCTAGAGAGAAACTTTCCAAAGGAAATGTCAAACCACATCTTACTCCTGGAAGTAGTCCTAACCTGCTAAATCATTTATGGAATGGTATTTTGATTCTTTTTTAAACATACATTCCTTAGGTCAGTATAAGAAGGAATTTTTTTGTTACTTTTCAGTTAATTAACCAGATAGACAGATCTCTGAGAGTTTATAAGGATGGGAATTCTAACTGGAGAATTTATAGGAATGAATTGTTCCAAACCTTAAGATAACCAAGGTTATCTATCTCCCTGACAAGTACATTAGGGAAAAAAAATTTGTTCTTTTATGTTGGAAGTTAGAAATAATGTGGAGAATAAGCATTTTTGTTGTTTGGTATGAATAGTTTCAGATTAAGTACCTAAACAATGTTAAGTGTTTTGATTTTGGTTTTATTCAAAGATCCAAAGTGCTTGTCAAGTAGTAAACATTATATTTTACAATAATTAAGTGGAAGTTACCAAGGAGAAAGGAAGAAGCAATTGTTTATGCAAAGCGTATGGTACTTTTAATTTAGCTTTTCTAATTTATGCTTTTTCACTGTATTAATTTTGTAACCATTATCAAATTCAATATATTGCATTGCTGTAATACTAAAATTGACTTTCATGAGAAACTGCCAGCTTGGATTGCTTTAAGACCTTGACTTAGAAAGTCTTGATGTCAATAGTTGTGAACATACAGTGTTCTTCAACTTGTTTTTAGATGCTTTCAGCAGAAAACAAAACAGAAAGTCAAGTGAGAACCCATGAAGGTGTTATTACAATAAAGACTATCCCCAGAATGCCTACCCTTTGATCCAGCCATACCATTGTTGGGATTGTACCCCAAAGAGATCATAGATAAACAGACTTGCACGAAAATATTTATAGCTGCGCTTTTTGTGGTGGCAAAAAACTGGAAAATGAGGGCATGCCCTTCAATTGGGGAATGGCTGAACAAATTGTGGTATATGCTGGTGATGGAATACTATTGTGCTCAAAGGAATAATAAACTGGAGGAATTCCATGTGAATTGGAAAGACCTCCAGGAATTGATGCAGAGTGAAAGGAGCAGAGCCAGAAGAACACTGTACACAGAGACTGATATACTATGGTAAAATAGAATGTAATTGGCTTCTGTACTAGCAGCAATGCAATGACCCAGGACAATTCTGAGCGATTTATGGAAAAGAACGCTACCCACATTCAGAGGAAGAACAGCAGGAGAGGAAACACAGAAGAAAATCAACTGCTTGAATACATGGGTAGATGAGGACATGATTAGGGATCGAAACTACCACACCAACACAACTATCAACAATTTGGAAATAGGTCTTGATTAATGACACATGTTAAAACCAGTGGAAATGCATATTGGCCAGGGGGGGAAGTCGGGGGGCTGAAGGGGAAAGTAAGAGCATAAATCATGTAACCATGTTAACTTTCCTAAAATATAAATATTAATAAATGTTTAAAATTTTAAAAAAGACTATCCCCATCAGGAACATTCTGTGTACAGAACATGTACTGTACAGAACAGGAATTGAGACTTTTTTTCTTTGAAAACCAAAGAGAATCCTCCCCAAATAATCTTTACTTTTTTTCGCACGTGAGAATAAAAGCACTTACAAATTCTGGCAATATTCATACACATTTTTTTTTAGGTTTATAAAGTTAAACATTTTCAGAAAAGAACAATAGTATCAAATTAGAGATTTGCTTCTATGAAATATGACAAAAAGCTTTTGTATTTTAGCAGTATAAAGTCAGAATCCATCTGTGTGTTCACCTATGTGATTTAGTTCTGTCAAAACAAAGGTTGACTTAGAGGGTGGCTAAGATTCTTTTGTTTTCCTTGCTCGGTTGGTATCAAATTGTGACAAGCCCCTGTCTCCCAAATAAGTTTTTTTGTTTCTGTAGTCCTAAACACATTAAAATTATCATTACTCTCTAATTTTATTTCATTTTTTGTTCTTAGATCTTGATACATTGGAATGTTTGTTCTATTTTCACATTAGGGTAGACTTTTCCATTGAGGCTTTATTTATAAATACACCATCTAGAAATGTTCTGGGACAAAGAGAATTTGACTAACATGAAAGTTAGGTTAATACAAGACTTTTCTATTAAGTATTATAGGGTTGGGGTTTTTTTTAACCTCTTAAGTATTTGATAAATAAGTTTATATTCCACATGCCTAATAAGATTTATGTAGAGCATTTTGGAAAGTTTGGGTACCAAAAGAGTACATTTATAAAAAGTCAAGAACAAGAGAAAATTGAGACTAATCATAGAAGTTTGCAAATTTTCAATATAATTTCCAAAAATGAGGGCAGCTAGGTGGCTCAGTGGGTTGAGAGCCAGGCCTAGAGATGGGAGGTCCTGGTTCAAATTTGACCTCAGACACTTCCTAGCTGTGTGACTCTGAGCAAGTCACTTAACAACTCCCATTGCCTAGCCCTTATTGCTCTTCTGCCTTGGAACCAATACACAGTATTGATTCTAAGATGAAAGGTAAGGGTTTTTTTTTTAATAAAATAAATTCCAAAAATATGTGTAATGCACAATTTCTGGGATCATGGATTTAGAGCTCGGAAGGGAATCTTAGAGGTAAAATCTTGCCCAACTTCCTCATTTTACATATGAGGAAATCTCCAGAGAAGTTCCAGTGACTTGCCTTCAGTCACATAAATAGTAAATGGCAAGTGTGAAATTTAAACCTAGGTCCTGAATGCAAAGCCAATGAATGGGCTTTCCACTGTCCTCAATTCTATCTTAGATTAACTTGACTTAAGTGAAATTCTTACAAATTAGACTTGATCTTTTTTATGATTCCTAGGAATCTAGATACTAGAGAGTAAAATGGGGCCCCCCAACATACCACCACTAGAAATATAGCCTGCTTCAGATTTAAATAGTAACTCTTATTCATGGAAAACTAATTAGTTATGAACTTTCAAAGTTCAGCTGTTTAGAAAATTCATATGAGTAAGAAAAGAAATGTACATATTTTTTTATTCTTAAAACACAGACTCGAAAGATTATAGCAGATCCTCTAAGAAACATGCTTTTAGGCCAAGATCCAGTCTATGGATTTTTTCCTATTAGAATATAAGGAAAAAAATAAAACAATATCATTGGCATTTTGACTATAGGGCTTTCTGAAGCAAGCAGTCTACCATCATTGCTTACAGCTTCTTATAGTCTAGTTGAAGAAGCATGGTACACTCACAAAAATTAAATATCAGTATAAGAAGTGGGATGTGATTTATTACAAAACAAATGGTATAGAGAATAGACAATGAATGGTTCTGTCCAAAGAAAGAAATACCACTGTGGACTACCTTTAAGACTTCCTAGAATCAGGACTTGAGCTAACCTCTTGAAGGATGAGTAAAATTTGGAGGTATAAGGTAAAGAGAGTTCAGCTTTACTACATCTTTCTACTGCTTAGAAAAAATTCAAAAGGCTCCACAATGAATTGAATATACTTGGTTTGAAAAATATGTTCCATGCCTCCAATAAGAGTCCCCATTATATCTTTATGGGTTTTAGTAGGATTAAGCCTGTTTTAGGTTCTTGTTTTATTAATTAGTCTTTAGTCAGGCTATTGGGAAATATGAGAGAAAAATTCATCTTCTGTGTCTTGTTTAGAATGCAATACAAGTTTTAGGATTAAAATGGATTTTAAGCTGAGCTACTAACAGGACCCATGGTCACAGAGAATTTTCTACTGTTATTCAACAATTTAATCTTTTGTGTTTTTCACTGGTCCCAGAATTCAGTGGTGGTGAATGGACCCATAAAAAGATAACCATTGAATGTACTATACTATATAAAGAAAGAATAAAAGTAGTTATTTTAAGTATAATATATTGGCAAACTGTTACTTTAGGAATCAAATCAGTCACCAGTAGAAGGGGAGCTGGGTAATTAATATATCTCTATCAATAAATGTTCTTAATTCCTCAAATTAGTATGCATAAAGGACCTAAAAATGTCATGATTTGCTATAGTCAATCTCAAAGAGGGAAATCAGAATATGAATCAAGTTGGTATTTTCCTATAGCTGTGCTAAGATCATCAATTCTGACGAAATAGCTAAGGTTGTAATGTGAAACACATGTTAATATTAGAAAAACAGAAGAAAACAGATTCCTCATTAAAGTTAATGTCCTCATACTTGGTAGTTCGCCTATTTCCCCGCTTATACCTCTGCCTTTTGGCTGGCTGCTTCTGGTATGGGTAGAATTGTCTCTTTATCTGTACTTTTTTAGCTTTAGCTGTCTGAGAACACTGTTACTATTTTAGCAGTTATTTATGTTATGCAGCAGTTTGCATGTTAGATAGTGAAACACTATTCAGATTTTGAATGATTAAGAAATAAGGGGATCAAAAACTTAAGTGCTATTATTTGCTACTGTAATCTATTTAATATAGCATGTTAGATTATGTTTTATGCTAGAATTAGGATGAAAATTTCAGCACTCTTTTTTAAAAAATGTGCTAAGCAACAAGACAGTACTACTTAAATATCTCTACAAAATGTTTCATATTTTGAAGCCAGCAAAGCCTGCACTGTAGTTCAGGCCATTATTACTTCTCTTAGACTATTGCTGTAGCTTTTTCTTTGGTCTCTCCCCAACTCTATTACATATTTCAGTCTCCAGAGTGATTTGCCCAGGATAAAACAGTTCTGATCAAATCCACCTCCTCTAGTTAGTAAACTCCATGGCATCCCTATTACTTCTAGAATTAAACAGAAACCTCTGTGGTTGTCATTTAAAGCTCTTTATAATCTAACCCTTTCCAAATGTGTAGACTTCTTACACATTACTCCCACCCCGTGCACTGTGTAGCCATACTGGCCTATTTATGCCTTTGCTTTCACTGTCCTCAATCCCTGGAGTGCTCTTTCTCCTCACTTCTGACATTGGGAACCCCAGGTCTCCTTGAAAACTTAGCTTAAGGACCACCTTAAACATGAAGTCTTACTTGGTTCCCCAACCCTAGTGCCTCCCACCCCCCACCCTGCAACTACCTTATATTTGTTTTGTAGATAACATCTCATATATATGCTTCTTTATATTTGTGTTGTATTGCCTATTGAGTTGTAAGGGCCTTGATCCTAGAATTATTGGATCATAAACTTAGGGTTCAGAGGGACATGAGAGGTCATTGAGGCTAATGTTCCTCATTTTATAGATAAGGAAATTGAGGCATAATGAGATTAAGTGACTTGCCCCCAGTTTCACAGCTAATAAGTGTCAGAAGTGGTATTTTAACTCTTCCTGAGTATAGGAATATTCCAAGTATAGCATAATCTACTATATCTGTGTCCTCAGTGCTTAACATTGTGCCTGGTACGTAGGAGATACTTAATAAATTCTTATTGATTGATACAAATACATATATTGAAATGTAAAATTATAAGATTCTTTGTTTTGCACAAATACACAGGCTTCCAGGTACCCCATATAGTAAAATCCAGCCTCAGCGATAAAGGCATATTACTCAGCCTTACTTGTTTTGATATTTTCCTAAATGTCATTAATGTGGGTACTCCACAGGTACAGATCACAGCGCCTCCATACTTTCCTAACTGTATCTTTTAGTGAATCTACCATCTTTGCAGTTGTTAACATGACTTGGTTTCTTCTAATACTTGAGGGTTACCAAGGCAACACTTGGGCTATGTATCAACTATATCTTTTTGTGCAGCTTCTCACATTTCTATTTAATGCTGGCAATATTCTGCAGCCTACTTAAACCCATTTTCAACTTTTGCATTACCTTTCAGGTCAACAAAAGTTTTTATTCTTTTGAAATTTATGATCCATATTTTTGTAGCCAGGTAACATTCCCAGGAGATTATTAGTGGTGGTTTGTTTGTTTTTGATGGCAGGAAGCTACTTAAATTTGTTGGAAGTGCAACACAGTTTTAAAAATGTGATTCAACCAATTCTTCAATTCATTTCTGCCCTCTTCTCCCATCATATTATTTATCTTCAGTGTATGATCAAGGTAATTCTTGTTCATTAAGTTAATGTCTAATTGTACTTTGTAATCTGAGCACAATCCACAAGGGAAAACAAAGTGGATGAAGAATGTATTGCCTAGACTATGACATGCAGTAAATTAGTGTTACCAGTTATAAAGCTGGATTCTAAAAAATGTGTACATATATTTATGTATATATCTTTAAATGTTTTGCCAAATTAAGATCCTGTTTGTAGAAACTAAATCAGTAGTTACATTTATTCCCCAGCCTCTCTCCCCATAGGTATTTAAGAGTCTAATAATGATAATTGGCATTTATATAATCCCTCAAAGCTTACAAAATATTTTACACAAATGATCTCATTTGATCATAAGAAGCCTTTGAGAGAGGTAATACAGGTATTCTTGTCCTCATTTTAACAGGTGATGAAACTGAAGTTCAAAGGCATTACAGGACTTGCCAGGGCCACAACAGCCAGTGTCAGAGGCAGGTTTGATCTGTGGTTACTCCAGTGGTGCTACTTCCAGTGCATCCTGCTGCCTCTTAAAATAATCAAGATTTCAAACCCAAAGGAACTGTCAGCTTATAAGAATCTCCATAAGTAACAATTGTTTTGTATATTTTAGCCAGATTATTCCACAGCTGGTCAGCTGAGAATCTAACTTTGTTTTCCATAGAGTGAAACTGTGCTAGTAATTGAGAACACATGCTTTCAAAGGAAGTAATTAAGTGATAAATAGAAAATTGTACAATTATGTTTACTTTAACTTTTAAAAAATCATTTTCTTGCTTTGTAAGCATTGCTTACTGAGCTGAGACTATCCTGTCTCTCATAAGCAAGTAGGTTAAACAAGTATTGACCCAGACTGAGAAGGATTTAAAGGCATAGAATTTATGTGAATCTGTTTCTCTGACTCTGGTTTGGCATCATTTTGGAGTCTTTTTCTACTGTTTCAGGGATCAAATCAGTCACCATTATGTTAGAAGATGTTTAACACATCATCAAATATAGTCTTAATTCTGCTATTAAATGTCAAAATTAATGTGCACTAGAGGCCCAACTCATGTTGTGATTTCCTTCAGCCAAGGTAGAAATGGGAAATTCAGGATCTGAATCAAGTCCATATTTAGGTATTAATAGAAGAAACATGGATCTCTGTTCTTAACCCCCTACCCTCCCACTCCACCAAAAACAAAACAAAACTCTAAATATATAGCATTGGAGTTAGTATTGACTAAAAAATTTAGATTTTTCCCATTGGAATTATGAAACAAGCAATAATCATTTATTTAGTATTTGATGTATTTCAGTACTTAATGTAATCAGGGACTAAGATGGTAGGTCTATGAGAAAAGGGTGCATAGAAGGGTCAGTTTAACAAGTCAATCAACAAGCTTTCATTAAAAACCTACTTAAGTGAAGATTGAAGGGACAAGATACTGATTAGATACATATTGTTTAACTGTTTTTCAGTCGTTTCCAACTCCTTATGACCCCATTTGGGGTATTCGTGGCAAAGATGCTAGACTAGTGTGCCATTTAATTCTCCAGGTCATTTTACAGATGAGAAACTGAGGCAAACAGGGTTGTGAACTTGCACAGAGTCACACAGCTAGTGAATGTCTGAGGCCAGATTTGAACTCAGCTCTTCCTAACTCCAGGTCTAGTTCTCTATGCCCTGGACAACTAGCTGACCCCAATTAGATTAGATATATAGGGTAAGTAAAACTGAGGGAGTCAGTCAGGAATGGCTCTGATGATTGAGATGATGGTGGGGCCCTTGATAGTAATAGAATAGAGTGAATTGCAGTAATTCAGTAGTTTTATGCCTCTCAATTGTGTGGAACATACAAGTGTTCCCCAAAAAGTAGTCCTTGAGGAAAAATATTCTTGGCAAGATCCATTATGGCATCAGACATATTAGTACTCTATAAATTCTTCATCTCCAGGAAACCCACAGTTTTCTTATGGTCCCTTTCTTTGTTATTTTTGGAAGAGAAACAGTAGTGGTATGTTCTCAAAGAATATCTTTCTCACACCATTTGTTCTCTCCCCTCTATAAAACAAAATTCTCCTCAGTGATATTTATGGCCCCAAATATGTCCTCCTTTATCTAAACAGGAATATGATAAAAATGAAATTTGACTCACTACAGACCATAGAGAATGGAGTAGAAAAGAGAATCTCTGCAGAGGATTAGGTCTTTAGACTTGGTTTTCCAGACTCAGAATATCCTCTGTCAAAAGGATATCTTCTTTAAATGTTTTATTTTTTTTTAACCCTTGCCTTCCATCTTGGAGTCAATACCATGTTGGCTCCAAGGCAGAAGAGTGGTAAGGGCTAGGCAATGGGGGTTAAGTGACTTGCCCAGGGTCACACAGCAAGGAAGTGTCTGAGGCCAGATTTGAACCTAGGACCTCCTGTCTCTAGGCCTTACTCTCAATCCACTGAGCCACCCAGCTGCCCTCCTTTAAATGTTTTAAACAGATGTAGTAACTTATAGGAAGGCAATAATAAAATCACCTCCTCTGAGCCTTCTATCAGTAAAAGTTCCAGGCCTGAAAGTTAACTGGACAGCAGAGAAATAGCTAGAAATATAGCTGTTGTCTGGACTACAGGCATCCCATTCCCTCTCAAGGAAACAGGTATCTTAGTTTTCTGAGCACATCTTTTAAATACCCAGGATACCTGGGCAACTAATTTTTTTTGGCTGCTCAAATATACAGCAAAAGGCTTGAAGTAACAAAGAAGATACATGTTTGCTTTCTCTCTGTCAAGGTAATATTAGGCCAGCACTTAAGTTCTGCATTTTATAGTAAGTCATTTAATATATCTATTTTCCATGAATAAGATACGTGTTATATTTCATTTACTATGCTTGACAGCCTTTTGGCCCTTCTACACATCACTTTTTCACATAAAAATAAACCACAGATGTTCTGAGACACAAATGGCTAAATACTTGGATTATTTTTCTGGGTTTACAGATGTTTTGGTTCAGTTGTAATTCATACATTTTATGTAATATTTTAAAGTTTTTAGAAGTGTAACATGACCACAAATTCCAGATTGATGCTTAGAGAGAAATTAAAATGAGTGGGTAGGGGTAGGGTATGAGGCATCTGGGTGGTGCAATGAATAAAGAACTGAGTCTGAAGTCAGGAAGACCTGTGTGAGAATCAAATGACATATTTGGAAAGTACACTCAGCACAATACCTACTATATAATAAGTGCTGCATAAAATGCTTATTCCTTTCCCCATATGTGTGTGGGTATGTAGATGTTCTCTCTCCAATGGATCTGTGTTCTTATCAATTTGGAAGTTCCATCTAACAGTTGAGATCACAACCCTTTTATGCCTGGCTATCCTTTAGAACTCTTATCCCCTAGGGGTCTTCCTATAATTATGCGTTAGAGATCTTTGTTGTATTTTCATGGCATCCCCAAAGTACCAGTAGAAAATGATTATTCATTTGTTATTCCTCATTCTCACCACATGACCAACCTATCTTCTCTTCCTATCATGCAGTTCTGTAATGGCATCTTTAACTTTTGTTGTTATTAGAAGCTCCTCTTTGAAGCCTGCTTATGCCTATCATATATCTTTCTGTTGCCCTTTGGTTAATATTCCTTTTTTTAAACCCTTACCTTTCATCTCAGAATCAATACCATGTATTGGTTACAAGGCAGAAGAGTGGTAAAAGCTAGGTAATGAGGATTAAGTGACTTGTCCAGGATTAGCAGCTAGGAAGTATCTGAGATCAAATTTGAACCCAGAACCTCCCATCTCTAGACCTGGCCTTCAAACCACTGAGCCACCTAAGTTAATATTACTTAGAGACTTGCAGACCATGTATTACTGCCATGTAGCAACACTGAAGGAATGTTGGTACTTTTAAATGTTCTTGAAGCTTGGGGTGCTTAATGGAGCTTTGCAGTTTCCTCAAGGCAATCCAGCCCATTCTTTTCTTGTCCAACTTTGGATCTTACTGTCCATCTGCAGATGTGCATTGTTGGAAAAGCTTTGCAGTCTTAGCAACAGGAATTCTTCATTCACTTGTTCTTTCCTATATGCATGGTTCAGTCAAACTTTTTTAAGTGATTATAGATCTCTTCAGGAGATTCTGCTCTTCAGTGTTCTAGGGCCTTGATGCATTCAACACTTAAGAAGCATCTGGAGGACCTTATCATCTACAGAGATCCCTCCTTAGTGGCCTTTCTTCCTCCTCTATAAGCATCTGGGATGGTGACATTAGGGTCTAAGTCAGGGAGCTCCCCTCCCTTTGATTGGGAAAAGAATTTGTTATAATTTTTGCAAATTGTTTCCATTTTTTTTCTTTTTGTTGTCATTCCTTTTTTTTTTTTTTTTGTCCTTAAATACCCCTGGGGATGACTTTGCTTAGATTTCTTGCAGTGCTTTCTTTAAACTGGTTTTTACCCTCTGGCTTCTCTCTGCTTTATGAGAAAATACTGCTCATAATTGTCCATCATACTCCTACAAACAAATTTATATTCTAATCCAGTGTTGACTTTGGCAGCCATCTTCCCTTTGGCAAGAAAGTCAAATTTTGCTAACTAGGGCACTTCTGGGGTTATTTCAGTTTCTCTATGGCAATTAATTTACATAGATTAAATTTATTTTTAAAAGAAATCTTTGTTGTTCATTTCCCATTGTTTAAATAGCTCAAGATTTAATTATTTCAACTATATATTACATCTTTTTTCATCCTTATTCTCTATTAGGTTTGATTTTTAGCTCTAACAGAATGATGATCTAACTATACACAAAGAGCTGATTCAGGGATAATGCCTATCTTACTGACAAGTCTTTTCCTGTCTATTGATATAGAATCGATTTCTATTTTTGTGATATGATTTATTTTGCCATGTTTGATACCTCTTAATTCTTTTCTTGATGAAAGAGTGCTTGACATTAAGGTGGGAAGCTTCTTTGTAATCTATAACCTTTCGCTCCCCCTCATTGTCTCTCTTCCCCCTTCCAAAGCTGTGCTTTGTCATATATCTCTCTCTAGCCCCACTTTTGCATTAAAGGTACCAACTGCCAAATACCAAGCAGGGTATGTTAATCTGATCTGGAAATTCTAATCGAGTTCATTGTTGAATTTCTCTAACTCTTCTTCCTCAAGAACTAATATTGGTACTCAAGCTCTAATACTTTTCACTGTCCATCTAAACTGTCTACTGCAAATGTGCACTCTGTTGGAAAAGCTTTGTAATCTGGGCAGTAAGAATTCTTCATTCATTTAGTCTTTTTTTCAGATACATGTCATTAATACTATAATTATACAGGTGGCAGCTAGGTGACTCAGTGGGCTGAGAGCCAGGCCTAGAGACAGAAGGTCCTGGGTTCAAATTTGTCCTCACATACTTCCTAGCTGTGTGACCCTGGGCAATTAAACCTCATTGCCTGACCCTTACCATTCTTCTTCCTTGGAACTAATATACATTATTGATTCTAAGAGAGAAAGTAAAAGGATTTTGTTGTTGTTTTTTATATGTAATCATTTTTATATATAATCATTCCCCCCCCCCCCCAAAATAACATTTCCTTTTGTCTTTGGTCATACTGTAACACTCACCACTTTATCAGCTTTTTTCTTTGTCTTTCCAAGGAATATTTCTGAGTATTCTTTCATTTAGCTTTAAACTTCCATTCTTCCAGTTCTAGCAAGAATGTCAAGATTTATATGGTTCAGGATAGCTAGGTGGCTCAGTGGATAGAGAGCAGGTCTGGATTCAGGAGGACCTGGGCTCAAATCTAGCTTCAGACATTTTTTACTGTGTGACCATAAGAGAATCACTAAACCCTAAATGCCTAACCTTTACCACTCTTCTGCCTTGGATCTGATGCTTAGTATCAATTCTAAGAGAGGAGATAAGAGTTTAAGAAGAAAGGTTGCTATGGTTAAGCTTTTTAAAAACTATGTTCATTTGGTGATTATTGGACATAGATTTCACATTTAGGCTAGGAATCATAAAGCTGCCACCATAATCTTGAGCAGCCCACCCAGTGTCACCTCCACATTACAGTGAGGCCTCAGAGTCAGACATTATGCACACCCACACAGAGCACAATATGACTGACCCATGGTTTGTGTTTTATACTATCTTAACATTGTATTTCCTTTCAGATTCTGGCAAAGGAATTCCAAAATGGTGATTGCCAAATTTACTTTAAAATGAAATTATACCTATTTGTATACTTTTTTATTTCTTCTATATCTTATATGCAGCTTATTCATAATATTTTCCCTATAGGCACAGTACTAAGGGGATATATTAGTTTGAATTATAGTTTTCCTATTTTTACTAATAGATTTTCTTATAAAATCTATATAAATCAGCCACTTATTAATTTATCCCATATACTGCCTTATTATGCTATTTTCTGTTTCTGTAAGTAGTAAAGGATAGAGATGATATTATTAAACTTTATTTCAATAGTAGATGAATTGAAGGGAAAGTATTTCTAAAGTGTACTAAGTTATTTAAGTTTTGATTAGATAATGATGAAAAACTGGCTTATCCTTATTGAAGCACCTATAATACCACATATGTTATAAGAACTCAGCAAATGCTTTTAATGGTCCCTTTTAAATTATGGCAAGAATTTAGAATTAAAAGTATATAATTACCTGAGCTGGAATATTTCCAGTACAAAACCTGTTTCAGTGAAAATTGAGATCTCAGAATGTTAAAGTCTGCTTTTTAGTACAAGGCCCCAAATATTAGGTTTTAGATTTCATTCCCAGTACATACTACCCTTACTTTTGCTCTTTTGCCTTTGACAATTTGCTTAACCTTTCCTTTCCTGGTCTGAGTTGTACTTTGAGTCCTCCATATGAATCGGCATCTCATAACTGCAGTTTTTTCCACTGCTGTTTTTCCTATTTCCAGTATGATTTTTTTCAGTCGTTTGACTAGTCAACTTTTTAGTAAATACCTCCAATATACCAGGTACTATTCTAAGCACTGGAGATACAAGTCCAAAGAATGAAATAAACCCTAATCACAATGAGCTTGCCTTCTAATGGGGCTGAACACATATACATATAAAATATATATAGTTTAAAGATAAATGAATAATTACAAATATATAAAAAGTGGTTAAATAAAAGGTAATTTGAGAGGAAGTACATCAATAGCTAGAGGAGGAAATGATTAAGAAGGCTTCCTACACACACAGAAAATTGTGCTTGATCTGAGCCTTAAGAGAACTGTGAGGCAGTGGTAAAGATAGAGTCTATCATTCCAGGTCTATGGGGTGGCCAGTACAAAGACCTGGACACAAAATGAAGTGTCATGTGGGAAGAAACAGAGAGACAGCCAATTTGGCTGGACAGTCACATCCTGGAAGGGAAGTGATATCCAGTGAGGTTAAAAAGACAGGTTCTGGGCCAAGTTTTGTCAATTATGTCATTGATGATATGTACTGGAGCTCAAGGCAGAGACCAGGCCTGACGAGAAAGACTTTGTGAGAGGGTCAGCTGGGTGGCTCAGTGGATTGAGAGCCAGGCCTAGAGACGGGAGGTCCTAGGTTCAAATCTAGTCTCAGACACTTCTTAACTGTGTGACCCTGGGCAAGTCACTTAACCCTCATTGCCTAGCCCTTACCACTCTTCTGCCTTGGAAACAGAAGGTAAGGGAAAATGTATATTAATCAGTAATGTAAGCAGAATCAAGGAAATGGTCTACTCAGTGGCAACATCAATGTAAAAGGAAAGGAACAACCATAAAATAATTAAATGTGAATGTTTCAAAATTACAAAGAACAAGCGTGGTTTTAAAGAAGATATATTAGAAAATACTTCAAACTTACCCCTTTGCAGAGATGGAAGATCCATGACTGGTACATGACACATATTTTCAGACTCTTTCAATGAATTTATTTGTCTTGCTGCCTTTCCCCCCTCTTTTTTCTTTAAAAAAATACTATCTGCGATATGGAATAACTCTTGGGGAGGGGAGAAATACAGGGGAAATTTTGGTGATATAAAAAAAAAAAAGAAAAAAGGTAGGTAGTACAGTAGATGAACTCTGGACCTAGAGTCAAGAAGATGACTTTAAATCTGGCCTCAGACATTTACTAGCTGTGTGACCTTAGCCCAGTGATGGGCAAACAATGGTCTGCAGGCCAGATGCAGCCCCCTGAAATGTTCTACCTGGCTGCACAACATTATTCCTAATCTGACGAATACAATGAGTAGGATACAATACAGTAAAACTTCGAAAGAGTTGCCTTAGAAACAGATTGACAGATGAGCCTTTCCTTTCCTTTGGCCCCCTCTTTAAAAAGTTTCCTCCTCACTGCCTTAGACAATTCACTTAAGCTTTGTTTGCCAGGTCCTCAGCTGTAAAATGGGAACAATAATAGCACCTACCTTTCAGAGCTGTTTTGAGGATCAAATGAGATAATATTTGTAAAGCATTTAACATAGTGTCTGATACATAGTAAATGCTATATAAATGCTAGCTATTATAATAATTATTATGAGTAAGAGGAGAAGAGGCAGATGGTGGGAATGTCAGCATTGTGGTGTTACACTGGTGTAAGATGGAAAACCAGGCAAGATCTACCTGTTGGAGTGATCAGGGGGAAGTTGAGTAAGTTCTAATTTTTCTCATGTGTTTTCAAGGCTCATTTAAGAATGATTTGATTTTACTTCGTGCCATTTTCCCATGAGTTTTTGCTCTTACCGCCATTGTACAGCACTTGGATAGGTGTGTAATGAGCTTCATAAATAAGTAGATAATGAGCCGCATCGTGCATCAGAATTTAATGAGCACATCATCTCAGCTTGCCCAGATGGGCAGTAGAAACACATTTATCTTGATTTCAAAACTGAGATACGGAACATTGGTGGCACCGAAGCATGCCAGGTTAGTTGTCAGCCAGATCATTCACCACGCCTTGTGTGTTTGTTTTCCAGAGAGACAGCAACAGCTGGAGGCAGAACACCAGGACGTTTATGTGGAAGCTGACCACGACCTGCACCAAACCACCGGTCGCTCCGTGCAGCCTCCCTCCGAGAGGCCAGGAGAAAGGCGAATGGTCGAAATGAAGAAATTGTACGGGGAAAGTGCTGCCAAGATCCAGGCTATGGAGACAGCCATGCAGCTCACTTTTGACAAAAACTGTGATAAAAAGCAGCCTAAATATTGGCCTGTTATTCCTCTGAAGCTGTGAGCCACATGAAGCCCCTTGCTGGGAATGAACCATCAGCTGAAACTCCAGCTACCCAGCTTAATGAACACATTGTTCTGTGAACAGGGACTCTTGGGCTTATTGATCCTCTTCCCTTCCTTTCTATTTGGATGCATTTCTCTTAGTTTTTCTAGTTTTCAAGAAGAGTTGAAACTTTTTCCTCAAGACATTTTGATTTTGGCCCCCTCACCCAAAGGCAAAAAGAAATTTAGCATATTTGGAGTATAAAGTTAAAATTTTTATATTTCCTTTAATCCATATTTAAGATGTGTTTAACCAATCTGAATCTTCTTCTTTTGTGGATTTTAAACAATTTATTATTGTGAAAAATGTAAATATTGTAAATTCCAGAGTATTTCTATTTTAAATACATTTTATAATATTGGCATACCTAATTTTATTTTGGTATATCTCTAAAGTTTTTGTTTCTGTTTCATAACACAAGTTAACAAAAAAATTTAAGAATACTTGTTGGAACACATAGTTCCTCTTCTCAAATTATAAAGTGGGGCATACTAATTTTAGATTCTAATTTTCCATTGCAAATTTCACATTAAACATTGAAGCTTTATTTGCATTAAAGTGTTGATAGTGTTTGTCTGGTATACCATTGAATCTGTGCTTCTGAAATTAGGGTATTATGTCAATGATGCCACAACCAGTTCTTGAGTCTTAATCATTCTGAAGCACTTGAAAAATAACCTTTATTTGGGTAAAAGATATTTAATATTGAACCTCCAAAGATTTAACAAGAGTCATGTACTTGCAACCTATGTGAACAGGTAGGAGATGTTAACCATTAGAAAGAAGGGTTTGGACCATCTTGATAAAATAAAAATCTTATTTCTGATTTAGGCAATTGTATTGTGTGTTGTAATGGGTTTTTATGTTGTGTGTGGTTTTTTTTATGTTCTAATTCATTAAGTTTCTCTTAGGAATCTCCTACGTTTCCTCCTTTTGCATTATTTTCTTCCATCTTTAATCAGAAGGCAATTAAACAAGTTCCTTAATTTGTATTGGCCCATTTCTTCTTCTGTAAAATAAAGTTTGTAGGTAAATTACTTCTAACATTCCTTCTAGCCCTGGAGGTCTTATAAATTACAACTGGGCTTGGTGCCTATGTCAAGCAAGACATAGTTGTAATATTACCTCTGGATTAAGTCATTCCATCACCAGATCTGGTTTATGTATTTGCATGCTTAATCATCCCTAAAGAACCTGAATTTTATGCTCAGCATTTGTAGTAAAGTGCAAAGTACTCTCAGAACTCAACTACCTTAACTATCTCTTTGATTTAAAAACATACTAATAGAATTGACCAGTACCATACAAGGCAAAGATTATTCTTGAATAAAGGAATGAAATCCACTTTGCAGAACTACAGAAGTCCACAAAATGATGTAAAAGTCCATTTATAAAAGCTAGCTACCTCTTAAATAAATTGTTACTGTTTATTGCCTTTATGGACCTGTGCTGACCTCAGAAGATTAGCACATCAATCATATGGTAGTGAAAAGACTCACTATTGGCATATTTCTCCCTAAAAACAACTTAACATTTCAGCACTTGCCCTGAGACAAACATAATACCTTCACTGGTTTCAAATTTCATTACTTGGTGTTTCAATTTGTACTTGGCACTCAAGACAAAATTCAGAATTCATTTCCCCATAAGTTAAAATATGACCAAGAGACTATCGGACATATGTTTTATCCTCCTCATACATACCAGAATTTTTCTTAAAAAGGAAAGAAATGTTTATGAAGACATGATCTAAATATTCCATGTCTGGAGTCCAGATGAAGCCCTGATCCTAATTATGATCCCCATGATATAAATGGTTTTTCAAAAACACCTATATACCATTTTATAAGGGGATATTTTCCAGTTTTTTCTCTTTATCAGTCAAGTGCATTTCTTTAGGTGAGCCAAATACCATCTGTATTCTATACCATTCTCTGTAACATAATTCATACTCAAGGAAATCATCAGTCTAGACCAGTAACTCATAAATTTGGCCTGTATCATCCCTAGAGTTCACATTTATTACCTTTTCTTAAATTTGTAAAAGCTTGAACAGAATCCCTGGGTACTAATCAGCCTGCTTCTACCATGATGAAAAACATTATTCCTGTAAGGTATTATAAGAGATGATCCTTTTGTGCCTTAACAGGTTTCTTAAAATTTTTTTGTCCCCTAAAAGCATGTAGGGGGGTCATCTAATATGGGAAAAGCCTATGACTCATCCACCAAAGGTGAGTCAACCATGCTGGAAATTCCCCACAGGTAAATTAATAAATATGTCCTTGAAATGACATAATTGAATAAAGGAAATTTGTACTTATTTCTGTTTCTTTAAATAAAAAAAAAGCCTTGATTTCCAAAGTAAGATTTTTTAAAGCCTCTGCCCTCCTTGACTATTCTAGAACCATACCAAAAACATCCACTACATCATAATGAGGATACATAAATTACTTGCACAGGGGTTAGATTTCTTTCTGATTAAATGCATCATGAATTTACTAATTTTTCTGCTAGCCCATGTGTTAAGTCCTTAGTTAAAATGTCAGTTTTATTATCTCTTTTAAAGGAAGATTATTCATTTGTTATTTTCTCCATGTTTGTTTATAGACTTGTTTCTTTTTAAAAAAAAGAGCTCTTGCCTTCTGTCTCACAATCAACACTTTGTATTAGGTCTAAGGCAAAAGAACTGTAAGACCTGCTCAATGGGTGTTATATGATTTGCCCAGGTAGGTAGGCAATAACTGAGATTAGATTTGAACCCATGACCTCCCATCTCTAGACCTGGCTCTCAATCCATTGAGCCACCTAACTGCTCCCCTTTTCCTACTCTAAAACATGTGTCGCACTGACCACTTTTTTGCTCACATGATTCTGGATAGATTATGTCCCTTCTTTGTTTAAGGCATTGAATCTCAAAGTTGAAAGGGACCATAAAAATTGTCTTCCCACCCCATATATGACTATCTCTTACAGCAATAATGAGAAACCTAAATAGAAATGGGAACCACTAATCTGTACATACATAAAGATCCCCACAAGCCTCATATGAGTTAGCTTTAAAATAGGATGTTATCTTTGTTTTATTGTATTTGTATTTATTTTATTAAATATTTCCCAAATACATTCTAATCTGGTTCAGACCATATTTGGGAGTGTTGCAGACCACATGGGACATATGTTTGATACCTGCTTTACAACATCTTGGTTCTGCTGGAATATCCCCCAATGATAAGGAGGTTGCAGGGTACTGAATCAACCCATTCCACTTTTTAACAGAACCCAGAGGCTTCCTTTATCCCCTCTGAAACTATATAGCTCATCCTTCCTACTATGTTTCCCCTTTCTTTTCTTTGACCCTTACTTTCTGTCTTTGTATATTACAGGGGTTTTTTCAGTTCTCTAGATTAAACATACTTAATCCTTCCCAACTGTTCTTTATAATGGCATTATCCAAAAATCTGTCATTCTAGTCCCCCACCTCTGCACAGATCTTCAGTTTGCAAACAACCATTGTAAAATGAGGTGGCCAAAACCGAGCCCAGTGCTCTTGTTTTCTTGTCAGGAAACTGGAGCTAAAAGGGAATATCTCTTGGTGCTTTGTTTATATCTGTGCTGTGTGTGCTCAATGCTCAATGGGGAACAATACTACTAAATATATATTTCAGATTGTATGATTATTTTAAAACTTAGCTGCACTAAAGGTTCTAAATACTTCAACATTATTCCATCTTACTTTACACATAACATGAAAACTTGAAAATGCAGCTTATTTACATAAATATTTCATAGAACATTATAGACTAGAACCGGCTAAAATTTCTCTATGCAAGGCTAGATTTTAGGAATGAACAGAATAATTTATTTCACTACAATTCTTGGCATCCACATTTGTTCTTAGCTTTAACCAGAGCCAGAGGCTTTGCACTGAAAAGTAGAAAATTTTGAATCCACACAGAGAATCATATCCATTCTGCAAACATCTAAGACTCTTACCTTCTGAGTCCAACTGACACACAAGCCAGGATCTTAGAGAAGTCCTGGCAGCTGAATCAGTAAGAAGTTTAGAACCTTGGAAGCAGCCTGTGGCAGAAAATGGACTTGGTAGGGAGCATAAGTCAGAAAAAGAGCAATGATGAGTGGGAAGGGAATTGAATAGTTTTGGTCAGAGATGTCTTGTCCTAGCAAACACTAGATTCCTTTTTTAGTGAGAAGCTTTATCAAATACTTTCTCTGCACCAGATATGTCTTTCAGTTTTCTGTTTATGCAATTGCAATTGGACCTTAGAGATATACTAGATGTACATAACTGAAAAGCATCCTTTTTCATCTGTTATGTGTAGAGGCTAAAAGTATAAGACTGTAATAAAGACACAGAGTCTAGAGATGTCTAGAGATTAATCTTGGTTGCAGGGCAAATATGGATCACAGCAAGAATATTATTGTCCAGTAGGTTGGAGCAAGGTACCAGAATATTGAAGAATTGAGAAAGGAAGACCAAAAAGCATCTTACTATCAACCTCTAAAGGCCAAATAGCAAATCTTTCACTTTAAAAAATGGATCTGATAATACATGTATAACCCAGATGGAATTGCTTGCCAGTTCCAGGAAAGGGGAGGGGAGGAAGGAAGGGAGACAATTTGGATCATATAACTTTGGAAAACTTATGTGGAAATTTATTACATGTAATTGGTAAAAAAAATAATAAATTACCCCCAAAAAATAAAATAAAATATTTTAACAGCATCAAAAAAAGTATAGGAACCCAAAGTTCTATCTACCTTATCCTTCTCTGGTGGAACAAGTCAAAGAAGTGTGATGCCACCCCATCCCACCCCCCCATTTATAATTGGCCACCATCAAATAATTGGAAGGCCTAATAGAAAGCTAAGTTAGAGGGTATGGTCCAAGCTGTGTGGGGATAAGGAGTGTAGAAAAAGAGATTAAAAGATAGAAAAGTATCTCCTATTGCTGAGTTTTCTTTTGGATGCCCAGTGGCAGAATCCTGACATACCATGTGAAGCAGAGAACTGGACAAGTCAAAATTGGTTATAGCAAGTATGTATATGTGTGTGTGTATAATAACTATCCATAATAGTTACTATATTTATATAATATATGTAATATATCTATATAATGTCCTGGTTAGAGTATGTGTGTGTGTGTACTGACAAATCTATATATTTATATATAATAGACTTTTATAATCAATATATACAAGGCATCTAGGTGGCTTAGTGGATTGAGAACCAGTCCTAGAGCTAAGAAGTCCTGGGTTCAAATGTGACCTCAGATACTTACTAGCTTTGTGACCTTAGGCAACCCCTGTTGTCTTCCCACTCTTTCTGCCTTGAAACCAGTTATAATATTGATTGTAAAATGGAAGGCAAAAGTTTTAAAGGAAAAAAAACAATTCTATATATATATATGTGTGTGTGTGTGCATGTGTGTGTGTAGCAATAATATGACTTGAATCTTTGAACTGAGGAGCTCTTGGTACAGTAAGATGGTCAGAATATTTTTGTGTGTGTGAATTTAATCAAGAAAATGTTTCTAGCGGTTAATATGGTGGCAGAGTAAGGAGCAGCTGCTCGATCTCTCCTTACCGAAACATACAGGACTCCTCAAGGGGACATAAAAACGAACCCAGACAAACGAAGGAACCCCACAACAGGGCATGGCATTGAAGGTACTCAGAATTGGGGCATTTCCACGCTATAAAGGGGTGAAACAGCTCTCACTAAAACTCGAGAGGAAGAAGCCCCTCCACAACCCCCCACACACACACACACCATGCACAGCGCCAAGGCCAACACACAAGAGTGAAAACAGGATTGGGGCAACCAGTAAATCACTAGCAGCCTCAGGGCTTGTACCGGTGAGCTGCAAGACGTGGGACCCCAAGTGGCTGGGGGGCACGCACGGACGTTCCCGAGAGTCTGCCCGGGTGAAGACATTGCCCCAGGAGACGGCAAAGATCTCTAACACAGGGACTTTCCCGAGCATCTGTGCGGGTGAAGGCAGTGCCCTAGGCGCGAATAAAGATCTCCAGCACAATCTAGGACATCGAGTGAGGACCCGGTGCAGAAGGGCTGTGGAAGCAGCCCCCCAAGACTGCTGAAGGAGCCTCGGGCAGAGGGGCAGACCGGGGACGACCAGGAGGCTTGACCCCGAGGACAAGGAGACCGGAGCCCTCCAGAGCTTAGAAAGCGCAGGCAGACCCTGAGTATGAAGACAAAGCTGAAAAGGGGCAAGGCTAACAATGGCAAGCCATAGGGAAGCCCAGAAGAAAAAAATTATCAAGAAAAACTCTATAACACTCGACAACTTCTACACAGAAAAAATCGAGACAACAGAGGAGGACAAACAAAAATCCAAACCTTCCCAAAACAATGAAAGCTGGTCACAAGCTATTGAAGAGTTCAAAAATGAGATGTTGAAGAAGATGGAAGAGATCTGGCAAGAAAATAACAGTTTAAAAGGCAGAATTTTGCAACTGGAAAGTGAGGCAAGTCAACGAAAGACCAGAAATGACCAGATTGAAAAGGAAAACCAAAAGATTATAGCCGAAAACCAAAAGATTATAGCTGAAAACCAGTCCTTAAAGGCTAGAATTGAACAATAAGAAGATAATGATCTCTCAAGACAACAAGAACAATAAAACAAAGTCAAAAGACTGATAAAATAGAAGGAAACATGAAATATCTCAATGAGAAAGTGACAGACCAAGAAAACCAGTCTAGAAGAGACAATTTGAGAATCACTGGTGTCCCTGAAAAGGGAGAAATTAATAGAAATTTGGACTCCATACTTAAAGAAATTATTCAGCAAAATTGCCCTGAAGTTCTACAACAAAAGGGAAATACAGACATTGAAAGGATCCATAGATCACCCTCTACACTAGACCCAGAAAAGACAACCCCCAGGAATATAATAGCCAAATTCAAGAGCTTCCAAGTAAAAGAAAAAATCTTACAAGAAGCCAGAAAGAGACAATTCAAATATCAAGGAGCACCAATCAGGATCACACAGGATCTGGCAGCCTCCATGCTAAAAGACCGCAAAGCTTGGAACATGATATTCAGAAAGGCAAGAGAGCTGGGCCTTCAGCCACGGATCAACTACCCATCAAAACTGACTATATACTTCCAGGGGAAAGTATGGGCATTCAACAAAATTGAAGATTTCCAAGTTTTTGCACAAAAGAGACCAGGACTAAATGGAAAGTTTGATACCAACCACAAAAATCAAGAGAAACATGAAAAGGTAAATAAGAAACAGAGTGGAAAGAAAGAAAACTCATAATTTTTTAAAACTTGACTCTTTAAGGGCTTAAATAAGATCTAATTATCTGTATTGCTATGTGGAGAAATGCTATGTATAATTCTCTGTCATGAACTCTACTCACTATTATAATATTCACTATTATAGCAACCAGAAGAATAATTCATAGGGAGAGGGCAGGATACTAAATGGTCTAAGATGACATGGGGGGTGGGAAAGATGGGGGGGGAATAGTAGGGGACACCAAGGAAAATCTGAGTAAATAAGAAAAATAGGATATTCTATTACACACAAAGAGGGCATGGGGAGGGGAGGGGATAAATACTATTATAAGAAGGAGAGGAAGAGAGCATTAAGAAGTAATAATCAAACCTTATTCTCAGTGTAATCAAGCCAGAGAGGGAAGAGTAGCTTTATTATCCATTCGGATAAAAAACTCTATCTAACCCTACTGAGAAAGTCAGAAGGGGTAAACCAAAGGGAGAAGGGGAGTGGGGAGGTCAAAAAAAGGGAGGGGAGAAGAAGGGGGAGGGAATTCATTAGGCCTTTAAAAAAACAAAAAGAGGGGAATGACAAGGGAGGGGGAAGAAAGGGAAGTCACTCAAGGGAGGGGATAAGGGATATTGGCTCAAAGCAAACCACTGGTTTAAAAGAAAATAGTGTAAGAAGAAGGGGTGGGTCTAGGGGAGGATACAAAAATGTCAGTGAATGCACAACTGATAATTGTAACTCTGAATGTGAATGGGATGAACTCTCTCATAAAACAGAAGCAAATAGCAGAGTGGATCAGAAACCAAAATCCTACCATATGTTGTCTACAAGAAACACATATGAGGCAGGTAGACACACACAAGTTTAAGGTTAAGGGCTTAAGCAAAATCTTTTGGGCGTCAAATGAGAAAAAGAGGGCAGGAGTGCCTATTATGATTTCTGACAAAGACAAAGTAAAAATAGATATGATTAAAAAAGACAGGGAAGGTCATTATATCCTGATTAAGGGCAGTATAAACAATGAGGAAATAACACTGCTCAAAATATCTGCACCAAGTGGTATAGCATCCAAATTCATAAAGGAGAAACTGGCAGAGCTCAAGAAGGAAATAGATAGTAAAACCATAATAGTGGGAGATCTAAATATTCCTCTTTCAGATCTAGATAAATCAAACCGAAAAATAAATAAGAAAGAGGTAAGAGAGGTGAATGAAGTCCTAGAAAAATTAGATTTAATTGATATGTGGAGAAAAATAAATAGGAACAAAAACGAATACATCTTCTTTTCACCTGCACATGGCACATTCACAAAGATTGACCATGTCATAGGGCATAGAATCATTGCAAACAATTGCAAAAGAGCAGATATAATAAATGTAACCTTCTCAGATCATAATGCAATAAAAATAATAATTAGTAAGGGCACCTGGACAGGCAAACCAAAAACCAATTGGAAATTAAACAATATGATTCTCCAAAACCAATTTGTCAAAGAAGAAATCATAGAAACAATCAACAATTTCATTGAAGAGAATGACAATGAAGAGACATCCTACCAAACTCTGTGGGATGCAGGCAAGGCAGGGGGAAATTTATATCCTTGAGTGCATATATTAACAAATTAAGGAGGGCAGAGATTAATGAATTGGGTATCCAACTCAAAAAATTAGAAAGCAAGCAAATTTAAAACCCCCAGATGAAAACTAAGTTAGAAATACTAAAAATTAAGGGAGAAATTAATAAAATTGAAAGTAAAAGAACTATTGAATTAATAAATAAGACTAGAAGCTGGTATTTTAAAAAAAAACAGATAAAATAGACAAAGTACTGGTCAATCTAATAAGAAAAACAAACTGACAGTATTAAAGATGAAAAGGGAGACCTCACCTCTAAGGAAGGGGAAATTAAGGCAATCATTAAAAACTATTTCGCCTAATTATATGGCAACAAATATAACAATTTAGGAGATATGAATGAATATTTACAAAAATATAAATTGCCTAGATTAACAGCAGAAGAAATAGAATTCCTAAATAATCCCATATCAGAAATAGAAATTGAACAATCCATCAAAGAACTCCCTAAGAAAAAATCACCAGGACCTGATGGATTCACAAGTGAATTCTATCAGACATTCAAAGAGCAACTAATCCCAATACTATACAAATTATTTGATATGATAAGCAAAGAAGGAGTCCTACCAAATTCCTTTTATGACACAAATATGATACTGATCCCAAAGCCAGGTAGACCAAAAACAGAGAAAGAAAACTATAGACCAATCTCCCTAATGAACATAGATGCAAAAATCTTAAATAGAATATTAGCAAAGAGACTCAAGCAAGTAATTAAGAAGATCATCCACCATGATCAGGTGGGATTTATACCAGGAATGCAAGGATGGTTCTACATTAGGAAAACCATCCACATAATTGACCATATCAACAGTCTAACAAACAAAAATCACATGATTATCTCAATAGATGCTGAAAAAGCCTTTGACAAAATACAGCATCCATTCCTATTGAAAACACTGAAAAGTATAGGAATAGAAGGATCCTTCCTAAAAATAATAAACAGTATATACCTAAAACCATCAACAAGCATTATATGCAATGGGGATAAATTAGAAGCCTTCCCAATAAGATCAGGAGTGAAACAATGATGCCCATTATCATCTCTATTATTCAACATAGTACTAGAAACACTAGCAGTTGCAATTAGAGAGGAAAAAGAAATTGAAGATATCAAAATAGGCAATGAGGAGACTAAGCTATTACTCTTTGCAGATGATATGATGGTATACTTAAAAAAATCCTAGAGAAGGGCAGCTGGGTAGCTCAATGGAGTGAGAGTCAGGCCTAGAGACAGGAGGTCCTAGGTTCAAACCCGGCCTCAGCCACTTCCCAGCTGTGTGACCCTGGACAAGTCACTTGACCCCCATTGCCCACCCTTACCAATCTTCCACCTATGAAACAATACACCGAAGTACAAGGGTTTAAAAAAAAATCCTAGAGAATCAACTAAGAAGCTAGTAGAAATAATCAACAACTTTAGCAAAGTTGCAGGATACAAAATAAATGCACACAAATCATCAGCATTTCTATATATTTCCAACTCATCACAGCAGCAAGAAGTAGAAAGAGAAACACCATTTAAAATCACCCTAGACAATATAAAATACTTGGGAATCTATCTACCGAAACAAACACAGCAATTATACGAAAACAACTACAAAACACTTTCCAAACAAATAAAACTGGATCTCAACAATTGGAAAGCCATTAATTGTTCATGGGTAGGATGAGCTAACATAATAAAAATGAACATTCTACCCAAATTAATTTACCTATTTAGCGCGATACCTATCAAATTACCAAAAAACTTCTTTACTGAATTAGGAAAAACTATAACAAATTTCATTTGGAATAACAAAAGATCAAGAATATCAAGGGAAATAATGAAAAAAAATGTGAAGGAAGGGGGCCTAGCAGTGCCAGATATTAAACTATACTATAAAGCAGCAGTCATCAAAACAATATGGTACTGGCTAAGAGATAGAAGGGAGGATCAGTGGAATAGACTTGGGGTTAATGACATCAGCAAGACAGTGTATGATAAACCCAAAGAGCCCAACTTTTGGGACATGAATCCACTATTTGACAAAAACTGCTGGGAAATTTGGAAAACAATATGGGAGAGATTAGCTTTAGATTTAGATCAACATCTCACACCCTACACCAAGATAAATTCAGAATGGGTGAATGACTTGAATATAAAGAGGAAACTATAAATAAGTTAAGTGAACACAAAATAGTATACCTGTCAGATCTCTGGGAAAG
>NC_058132.1:458672206-458713018 GCF_016433145.1 Gracilinanus agilis
ATAATGCAATAAAAATAATAATTAGTAAGGGCACCTGGACAGGCAAACCAAAAACCAATTGGAAATTAAACAATATGATTCTCCAAAACCAATTTGTCAAAGAAGAAATCATAGAAACAATCAACAATTTCATTGAAGAGAATGACAATGAAGAGACATCCTACCAAACTCTGTGGGATGCAGGCAAGGCAGGGGGAAATTTATATCCTTGAGTGCATATATTAACAAATTAAGGAGGGCAGAGATTAATGAATTGGGTATCCAACTCAAAAAATTAGAAAGCAAGCAAATTTAAAACCCCCAGATGAAAACTAAGTTAGAAATACTAAAAATTAAGGGAGAAATTAATAAAATTGAAAGTAAAAGAACTATTGAATTAATAAATAAGACTAGAAGCTGGTATTTTAAAAAAAAAACAGATAAAATAGACAAAGTACTGGTCAATCTAATAAGAAAAACAAACTGACAGTATTAAAGATGAAAAGGGAGACCTCACCTCTAAGGAAGGGGAAATTAAGGCAATCATTAAAAACTATTTCGCCTAATTATATGGCAACAAATATAACAATTTAGGAGATATGAATGAATATTTACAAAAATATAAATTGCCTAGATTAACAGCAGAAGAAATAGAATTCCTAAATAATCCCATATCAGAAATAGAAATTGAACAATCCATCAAAGAACTCCCTAAGAAAAAATCACCAGGACCTGATGGATTCACAAGTGAATTCTATCAGACATTCAAAGAGCAACTAATCCCAATACTATACAAATTATTTGATATGATAAGCAAAGAAGGAGTCCTACCAAATTCCTTTTATGACACAAATATGATACTGATCCCAAAGCCAGGTAGACCAAAAACAGAGAAAGAAAACTATAGACCAATCTCCCTAATGAACATAGATGCAAAAATCTTAAATAGAATATTAGCAAAGAGACTCAAGCAAGTAATTAAGAAGATCATCCACCATGATCAGGTGGGATTTATACCAGGAATGCAAGGATGGTTCTACATTAGGAAAACCATCCACATAATTGACCATATCAACAGTCTAACAAACAAAAATCACATGATTATCTCAATAGATGCTGAAAAAGCCTTTGACAAAATACAGCATCCATTCCTATTGAAAACACTGAAAAGTATAGGAATAGAAGGATCCTTCCTAAAAATAATAAACAGTATATACCTAAAACCATCAACAAGCATTATATGCAATGGGGATAAATTAGAAGCCTTCCCAATAAGATCAGGAGTGAAACAATGATGCCCATTATCATCTCTATTATTCAACATAGTACTAGAAACACTAGCAGTTGCAATTAGAGAGGAAAAAGAAATTGAAGATATCAAAATAGGCAATGAGGAGACTAAGCTATTACTCTTTGCAGATGATATGATGGTATACTTAAAAAAATCCTAGAGAAGGGCAGCTGGGTAGCTCAATGGAGTGAGAGTCAGGCCTAGAGACAGGAGGTCCTAGGTTCAAACCCGGCCTCAGCCACTTCCCAGCTGTGTGACCCTGGACAAGTCACTTGACCCCCATTGCCCACCCTTACCAATCTTCCACCTATGAAACAATACACCGAAGTACAAGGGTTTAAAAAAAAATCCTAGAGAATCAACTAAGAAGCTAGTAGAAATAATCAACAACTTTAGCAAAGTTGCAGGATACAAAATAAATGCACACAAATCATCAGCATTTCTATATATTTCCAACTCATCACAGCAGCAAGAAGTAGAAAGAGAAACACCATTTAAAATCACCCTAGACAATATAAAATACTTGGGAATCTATCTACCGAAACAAACACAGCAATTATACGAAAACAACTACAAAACACTTTCCAAACAAATAAAACTGGATCTCAACAATTGGAAAGCCATTAATTGTTCATGGGTAGGATGAGCTAACATAATAAAAATGAACATTCTACCCAAATTAATTTACCTATTTAGCGCGATACCTATCAAATTACCAAAAAACTTCTTTACTGAATTAGGAAAAACTATAACAAATTTCATTTGGAATAACAAAAGATCAAGAATATCAAGGGAAATAATGAAAAAAAATGTGAAGGAAGGGGGCCTAGCAGTGCCAGATATTAAACTATACTATAAAGCAGCAGTCATCAAAACAATATGGTACTGGCTAAGAGATAGAAGGGAGGATCAGTGGAATAGACTTGGGGTTAATGACATCAGCAAGACAGTGTATGATAAACCCAAAGAGCCCAACTTTTGGGACATGAATCCACTATTTGACAAAAACTGCTGGGAAATTTGGAAAACAATATGGGAGAGATTAGCTTTAGATTTAGATCAACATCTCACACCCTACACCAAGATAAATTCAGAATGGGTGAATGACTTGAATATAAAGAGGAAACTATAAATAAGTTAAGTGAACACAAAATAGTATACCTGTCAGATCTCTGGGAAAGGAAAGACTTCAAAACCAAGCAAGAGTTAGAGAAAATTACAAAATGTAAATTTAATGGTTTTGATTATATTAAGCTAAAAAGCTTTTGTACAAACAAAAACAATGTAGTCTAAATCAGAAGGGAAACAACAAATTGGGAAAAAATCTTTATAACTAAAAACTCTGACAGGGGTCTAATTACTCAAATATACAAGGATATAAATCAATTGTATAAAAAATCAAGCCATTCCCCAATTGAAAAATGGGCAAGGGACATGAATAGGCAATTCTCAGGTAAAGAAATCAAAAGTATCAATAAGCACATGAGAAAGTGTTCTAAATCTCTAATAATTAGAGAAATGCAAATCAAAACAACTCTGAGGTATCACCTCACACCTAGCAGATTGGCTAAAATGAAAGAAGGGGAGAGCAATGAATGCTGGAGGGGATGTGGCAAAATTGGGTCATTAATGCATCGCTGATGGAGTTTTGAACTGATACAACCATTCTGGCTGGCAATTTGGAACTATGCTCAAAAGGTTATAAAAGAATGCCTGCCCTTTGATCCAGCCATACCACTGTTGGGTTTGTACCTCCAAGAGATCATAAATAAACAGACTTGTACAAAAATATTTATAGCTGCACTTTTTGTGGTGGCAAAAAACTGGAAAAGGAGGGTATGTACTTCAATTGGGGAATGGCTGAACAAACTGTGGTATATGCGGGTGATGGAATACTATTGTGCTAAAAGGAATAATAAACTGGAGGAGTTCCAGGCGAACTGGAAAGACCTCCGGGAACTGATGCAGAGCGAAAGGAGCAGAGCCAGAAGAACACTGTACACAGAGACTGATATACTGTGATAAAATCGAATGTAATGGACCTCTGTACTAGCAGCAATTGAATGACCCAAGACAGCTATGAGGGATTTATGGTAAAGAACACTACCGACATTCAGAGGAAGATCTGCAGGAGAGGAAACATAGTAGATAAATAATTGCTTGAACACATGGGCTGAGGCGGACATGATTGGGGATGTGGACTCGAAACTACCACACCAATGCAACTACCAACAATATGGAAATAGGTCTTGAACAAGGACACATGTTACAACCAGTGGAAATGTGTGTCGGCCTTGGGTGGGGAGAGAGCAGGGGGGTGAAAGGGAAAGTAGGGGCATGAAGCATGTAAACAGGTTAAAAATGAATATTAATAAATGTTTAAAATATATAAAAAAAAAAGAAAATGTTTCTAGGGGGCAGCTGGGTAGCTCAGTGGATTGAGGGCCAGACCTAGAGATGGGAGGTCCTAGGATCAAATCAGGCCTCAGACACTTCCCAGCTGTGTGACCCTGGGCAAGTCACTTGACCCCTTCTGTCTTGGAATATAATGTCCTGGTTAATTGGCCGCCATCAATTGAATACACAGTATTGGTTCCAAGATGGAAGGTAAGGGTTTACATTAAAAAAAAGAAAAAAGAAAATGTTTCTACCTTCATCTTCCCCAGTGCTCCTTCCAGTATACCATATATCTCTTAATTTTTGGGAGAGACAAAAGAACTTGGATTCTGACCCCAAGAATCAAAAGAACTAAGTTCAAGTCCCAGGTCTTTCAACTACTACCTGTATTATCCTAAGAGGCAAGACCCTTAACTTCCTGGCCTCAATTTCTTCACCTGCAAAATGGAGATAATAATGCTTATATGAGCCACTGAACCAGGCTATTATGAAGATAGAACTATGTATTATTATATAAATTATATAATATATTAAAAAGATATGTATTATTATAGAAATTATATATGTATTATATGTAAAAATATGTATTATTACCTAGTGTTTAGTAATTACATGAAACTTATCTATAAGAATAGACATATAAACTAAATATATAAATACAATAACTAAAAGTTTGGAGTGAGATTTTAAATGATAACTAATATGTTATTAAAGGAAATTAAGTTATCTAGAGGAACACTTCCCTAAACTTCTGAGGCTGAGGTCAAGTTCAAGGAGGGCAACTCATCCATACTGTCCCTTGATCCCACTGTCAGAACACTCTACTTGAAGGACTGTGGATTTAAACAATAATGGGAATTATTTTGTTCTTTTTGGTTGACAAGGACATACATGTTAAATTCATCTTTGAACCTCACATTAAGAATCTCATCAGATAACATTTTGAAAATATTTCCAGCTCTTTCCAAACTGGCTGATGGGTATAACATGGCAATAATTTCCCTGAATGGAGGATTTAGTCATCTGAATAAATCTGTGTTAATGTGCTGTTTTAAATTCTACTGCTTTTTCCTAAGGAAATGTTGCACATTTTTGCTTCTGTAATTTCTTGAGATTAACGTCATTCATATTTTCACATAATCAGAGTAAATTTGGCATGTGAATGAAAGAATGAATAAAAAGACATCCATTAAATGCTTACTATTTGCCAGGTTCTGTGCTAAACACTGGAGATACAAATTTAATCAATTGAACTAAGTAGCAGGGATCTCCCTTTAGTATATCCTTGGACTTCTAGCTCAGCAGCCAATTAAGAGGCCTCATGACCATCAGAAAGAAGTCAGGATATTAGTGCTTGCTCTGAAGTGGGCATCTGATAGAAAGGGTCCTTATATCATGCTTGTCCAAAGGATGAAAAATAAATAATTCTGCTAAATACCAAAATATATCATGGGCAGTTAAGTAGCCCAATGGATAGAGTACAGGGTCAAGAATCAGGAAGACCCAAGTTAAAATCCCAGCCTCAGACTCTGACTAGGTGGGTGACCCTGGGCAAGTCACTTAATCCTGTTTGCCTCAGTTTCCTCATCTATAAAATGACCTGCAGAAGAAAATGGCAGACTGTTCCAGTATCTTTGCCAAGAAAACCCCAAATGGGGTCACCAAGAAACAGACTAGACTAAAAAACAATTCTCAACAACACTACCAAAAAGCTACCACCCATCAAAGCTCATTTCTTGGCTAACAAGCAGAATATGCAAAAGAGGTATTATAAGCCATGACTGAAATGATTCTTCACCATCTGTAAGATATCTATACAAGAAAGCTAAGTAGAAAATGAATTAAAATGTTTACAAGGAATTTCTGTACAGTTTTGAAATTCCTTTCTCAGTAATTATGTTGATTACTGTCTGAACACACTGTCTTAACACCTATCTTGCAGAGTTGTTGTAAGGATCAAATGAAGTAAAATTTGTAAAGAACTTATTATAGTGCCTGGCACATATCAGGTGCTCTATAAATGCTTATTACCTTCCCTTTCACGTCCCAAATTCCACATACCAAAAAAAGATTTTTGCTAACATTTATGTAGCTCTCACTATGTGCCACTCTCTGCTAAGGTTTTTACAATTATCTCATTTGATACTTACCACAAAGGTAGGAAGTATGTGCTGGTATGCTCCCCATTTTACATGTGAGGAAACTGAAACAAACAGAGCCTAATGATTGGCCCAGAGTCACACAGTGTCTGAGGATGGATTTGAATTCAAATCTTTCTGAGGAGGGGAGATGAGAGGAGATGAGAGGAGACAGGAAAGGAGAGGAGAGAAGAGGGAGAGAAGGAGGGAGGGAAGGATGGAGGGAGAAGGAAAGAAAGGAAGAGGAAGGGGAAGGAGAAGCAAGAGGAAAGACAGTAGTTATTAAGTACTTACTCAGGTACTCTGTGCCAGGCACAATGCTAAGTACTGAAAATACAAATTCAAGGAAAATGAAAGCTATTCCCTGACCTCAAGGGGCTTAGATTCTAATGTGGGAAAAAAACTATATTAAAAGGAAGCTGAGAGGGCAGCTAGGTGGCTCAGGGGATTGAGAGCCAGGTCTAGAGATGGGGAGTCTTGGGTTCAAATATGGCCTCAGACACTTCCTAGCTGTATGATCCTGGGCAAGTCATTTAACCCCCATTGCCTAGCCCTTATTGCTTTTCTGCCTGGAACCAATATACAGTACTGGCATTAAGACAGAAGGTAAGGGTTATAAATAAAGCGAGGACTGAAAAGCAGGGAATGGGAGGAAAGTACCAAAGCACAAGGTAAAAGAATAGTTCAGGGCATCATGCTCTTGTCTGGGTTTGAAGAAAGCATGATGCTTACTGTGGGTGCTTCCTCAAATGGAGGTCCTGGAAGGACTTAATCAATCAGAGAAAGAGGCAATAGAGTTTGATCCACTGCAAGCATTAGAAGTTTATTTGGAGGGGGCAGCTGGGTAGCTCAGTGGATTGAGAGTCAGGCCTAGGTTCAAATCTGGCCTCAGACACTTCCCAGCTGTGTGATCCTGGGCAAGTCACTTAACCCTATTTGCCTCAGTTCTTCATCTTTTAAATAACCTGGAGAAATAAGTAGCCAACCCCACCAAATATCATTGCCAAAACAAACAAACAAACAAATGGGTTAGGAAGCGTGGGACAAGACTGAAACAGCCAAGCAAGGACTTTACTATATGTGGCAGGCACTGTGTTAAGCTCTAGAGATAAAAAATCAGGTCTCTGCCCTCAAAGGGTTTACATACTAGTAAAGGAAGAGAACACAAAGGTGAACTGAGAAAAGGGAATGTACATGGTGATGATATGGTGCAGAAATTACATATATTATCATTTGAAGAATACTGGTGTTAAAGAGATGAGAGGCAAGTAATTCAGAATGAATGGAAGTACTAGATGATTTTTCCAAATATACTATAACCCCATTTCCTCCTCTTCCTACTCAGTTCTGAGCCCTGATTATTTGTCTATCCAATAAAAGCATGTTTATTCAGTTAGTCAATAAATATTTACTAAGCACCAACTGTGTGTACCTAAGATTGCTTAAAAGGTATAAATAATCCAGATAACACAGAGAGTTCAATATCCCTCTTATTACTAGTTTCTTACAACCTAAAATAGGGGGACAGACATTGGCTTACTGGAGTTGTCTCCACCATCACAGAGGTTGTCCAGTGCAGAGTCCAAGCTGGAGAACATTTCTCTACAAATGGTGAGGTCGTCCAAATGCTCCTTTTTGTGAATATTACCGTATTGATCTGAATCAAGCTCTGGAGCATTGCAGAACCTCCAAAATGTGATCTATAATTACTTAAAAGGGCTTGATCTAATTTTCCACGCATGAAAAAAATAAATGGATAAAAAATGTCTATTGTTCATACTTTAAAAAGCATTTGGATGGACGAATTATAAAGACATATGTATGTGTGTATACATATACATGTGCAGGTATGTGTATATATATGTGTACATACATATATGAATTAATTGGATAGCTGCCTGTCATCCTTTGGACAATATATATTTTTCATCTAGCATTACTTTTTCTTTTATTAAACCCTTACTTTTGGTTTTAGAAACACTACTGTTTGTTGGTTCCAAGGTAGAAGAATGGTCATGTGGGTCATTACCTAGGGTCATACAGCTAGGAAATGTCTGAGGCCAGATTTGAACCCAAGACCTCCTGTCTCTAGGTCTGGCTCTCAATCCACTGAGCCACCTAACTGCCCTTTTCTAATGTCTCCTTATTTTTCAACTGGGAATAATTAAACCAATTGTTTTGTTCTAGTATATATTTGTGATATCATGGGACTCGGTGCAATTATTGCAGAGTCCTCCTGAAAAGGAACATTTGAAGTATCTTACCAAGGAGAGAGAATACCTCATTTGGATTCTACCTGGGAAATTTCCCTTGATTCTGGCAAAGACCTCCAGGGAGCAGATGTTTCCCTCATCTACACCTCACTTGATGTTAATGCTCAGCCTGCCGTTAAACTAAGATATTTCCTTTGGAGCATCTGCCATCAAACCTTACATAATTTTCCTAAAAGCCTGGAATACATTGTAACTTAAGAAAGCCTTTGTTTTTCCCCCCACCAAACCAAATGCTTTTAAAAAAACTAATAAACAATAAGCACAGAGAAATCTTTTGTTCTGTATTTGGCTGTCAGTTTTATGACCGTAAAAACTTAATCTGCTGTTAGAGAAAATCACCTACCAAAAGCATCCTTCCTATTTCTTTCTCCTATATTTGTCAATGATACCTTCAAAATGTGCATAAGTATTTCTCATAAATATTTTAAAACCCTTACCTTCTGTCTTAGAATCAATATTAAGTATGATTTCCAAGGAAGAAGGGTGGTAAAGGCTAAGTGATTGGGATTATGTGACTTGCCCAGGATCACACAGCTAGGAAGTATTTGAGGTCATATTTGAACCCAGACCTCCTGTCTCTAGCCTTGTCTCTATCCATTGTGCCACCTAGCTGCCCCCTAATAAAATTTGATTATAGAGATGGTAAGCAGATATATGGACCAGTAGTTGCTGCCCATTTCTTAATCACCTCATTTTGACAAAAGGACTACCCTAAAAATAGATCAATATTTTTTTTCATTTTTTAGGCTCTCCCTTTCTTTGGAGCATCACAGAATCTTAAAGAGACATCAGAGGTCAACAATGTAAATAGATGTAAACAGGAATTCTTTCTTCAGTGTTCCCTAAAAGTGGGCATCCAAGTTCTATTTGGAGAATTTCAGTGAAAAAGAATTTACTACATTATTAAGATACCTATTCCACTTTTGGATTGCTCTGATTACTCAGAGGAGCAGCTAGATGGTATAATAGATAAAGCACCGATCTTGGAGTCAGGAAGACTTGAATTCAAATCCAGCTTCAGATCCTCATTAGCTGTGTAACCCTCGGCAAGTCACTTAATCCCTAAATTACTCCTCATCTGTAAAATGTCTTAAAAGGTAGCTAGGTGATATGTTGAATAACTAGAATCAGGAAGATTCATTCCTGAATTTAAATTCATCTACGGACACTTACTAGCTGTGTGACCCTGGGCAAGTCACTTAATCTTTTTGCTTCAGTTTCTTCATCTGCAAAATGAGCAGGAGAAAGAAATGGCAAATCACTCCAGTATTTCTGCCCAGAAAACTTCAAATGGTTCACAAAGAGTCAGACACACACAACTAAAACAATTGAACAACAACAAAATTACTCAGAAGTTTTTCTTTCTGTGGAACTTACATTTGTTTTTCTGCTATTATGGCCTTTATTCTAATGAACAGGGAGGGTCTGGGTACTTGGGATCACCTTTATTCTCTGCAACAGATGTTGATACTTAAACTACAATTATCTTCTCAGTGGAAGATAAACCGAAGCTAAGTGAGGATTATAAAGCAAGATGACTGATCTATGGGATAGCATATCATGTTCTGGGAAACAAAATGAACTCTCTCTTTTCCTAATTCCTCCATTCCTCTTTCCAAGGAGAACTTTGGAGCCATACTTCCATTTAGATACTCTCTGACCATTAGACAAAGATGCTAATTAGCCATCAAATGAGATGTAAATTAGATTATAGATGACTTAATTCTTGTTGTGCATTGTACCCTTCTCTTTCTCCCCCACCCCTTGTTATTCCTCTACCACCACCATTGCAGAAGTAGAATGGAACCACATGGGATAAAGCGCCATTTTGTATTTTTAACTTTTACCTTCCATCTTAGAGGTTTCAAGGCAGAAGAGTGGCAAGAGCTAGGCAATGGGGGTTAAGTGACTTTCCCAAGGTCACGCAGCTATGAAATATCTAGGACCTCTTATCTTTAGACCTGGATCTCTATCTCCTGATTCACCTAGCTGCCCCTTATTTTTGAGCTTTTTATAGCTTACTGTGATCAAAACAAATTATCACATGATGGCTAAACTTCTGGTGATGAGCTCCTACAAAATAAACTAGTCTAGTCGTTGTCGTTCAGTCATTTCAGTCATTTCTGGCTCTTTGGGATCCCATTTGATGTTTTGTTGGCAAAGATACTGGAGTGGCTTCCTATTTCCTTCTCCAAATCATTTCATAGATGAGGAAATGAATGCAAACAGAATGAAGTGCCACTCACCTAGTAAGCATTTGAGGATGGATTGGTGTTCTATCCACTGTGATGCCTCACTGGTCAATAGATAGTAGGCTATATCCAGTTCCATACTTCCTTCTAAGCTTGCTAGAAGTTATGACTGCTTACACTTTACTAGCATAGCCTTTAAGAATCCAGAGTCATCTCCTCATCATTATTACAAGACCTCAAAGCAGGACTTTTATAGAGGGTCTAGAGAGTCAGAGACAAGAATATTCCCCAGTGAGCAATCTAGAATTTTCCCAGTGTTCTATAGGACCTGATGGTGAACCTATGGCATGTGTGCCAGAGATGGCATGCCTAGACCTCTCTCTGGGCACACACACCAAGGGAATGCCCCAAGGACCCAGTGTGCCCATCCCTGCAGCACAGAGTTCACCAGAGTTCCTAACTAGAAAGCCTGAATGAGGTGCAGCTGGGCTGCTCCCCTACCCCTGTCCCCAGGAGGATTTAGTGAGCAGGTCTCTCTAAGACAGATCCCTTGCAGGACAGGATTGCCCCACCCCATTCAGAATATGATGGTCTCTTCATTACCTGGCCTGAATGAGGCAAAAACAACTGATGTCTTTACTATCAGAAGCAACCAGTATCTTTACTATACAGAGTCTTTTTTGGATTTGGGCATATGTCTTTGAGTTTATACTTTAAAAATGTTCAAAACTGTAGTCTAGTGATTTAGGAATAAGTTTTATGAGCCTGAGACTAGGCTAATACCTATTTGCTGTTCTACAACTCCCTTCCCATGTCTCTTTCTTAGGCAACCTTGGCTGCTTTAGTCTGTTCAATTTGCATTCAAAGGGGTACCTGCCTGAGGGAAAACACAATAGTGGCTTGTCAGAGGTATGGATCTTCCAATCAGCCCTGCATGCAGATTAAAACCTGACTTCAACCCTTAACCATTTGCTAAAAAGGTTAATTTGCAGGATGCCCGCTTCAGGAAGGCTGGACCTTGATGGAGTAAATGTATCAGGATGATGTCATTTAACCTAAGACTTATATTTTCCTATAAATAAGTGGGTTTCCTGTAAGCTGGGACTTTTTTGCTTTTTTTTCTTCTGGCCACCTTCTCTCTTTCTCAATAAAGTCTTTTATTTGAAATGGCTTTGGGTTCCTTGAATAGTGGCTAAAGAGAGTATAATTTCAAATTTGCAAGGTCCCCTAAATTTCTACTTTGGAGAGGAGCTATGTTTGAGGGGAACATAGCTCAGATAACTGAAGGGGAGCAGAATAGAGTGCTTGTACCCCTCACCTTTTCCTCTTCCTAAGCCTGACTACATCAGCCGCCCCACTGCCCAGCAGTCCAGTGGGAGTGTTTCCTCCCTCTCTTGGAGGGAATAAGTTGGGGAAGCAGTGTAAGCCCAGCATTCAGTGGGGGGAAAGGACACAAAATGTGGGGAAGGCCTGGGCATGGCACTTGGTCTGGGGGGAGTGGTGGGGTTGGGGGTGGCCTGGCACTCCATCTCTCAAAGGTTGGCCATCACTGCTACAAGAAAACCTTGCATACCTTGAAAGTGGTCTGCTTGCAATTTATTTAATATTTTATTTATTTTTATTGAAAGCCCTTTACCACCTGGTATATATGCTATATCTTTCATGTGTCTCTTTATCCACTTTGGGAGGTGGACATTGACAAGTTATTCTTCAAATATTAATTCTATAGCTGTATATAACATTTTCTTGGTTCTACTAATTTCACTCAATTATTTCATGTAGATCTTTCTAAGTTTTGTTTTTTTTTATCAACCTGCTCATCATTTCTTATGGCATCATGGTATTCCATGCAATTGATTTTAGAAATCTGAGTTCAGCTTTGAAGGATGGGAAAGATCAACAGCCAAAGATGAAGAGAGAGTGACTCCAGGATTTGAGGAAGTTACTGAGGCAAAAAAAATCCATTATGTGTTCAGAAGACAGAGGGTTGTCCAATCTAATGGAAATAAAAAATGGCAGGAGGCAGAAGGGGATTCACATATTGAATTAGAAATATGAGATAAGGTTAGAAATGTGGTGAAAGGCCTTGCATGCCAGTCAAAGAATACGAATTTTATTAGACAGTTAATAGTAACCCCCCAAAAAATGTTTAGCAGAGGGATAACATCATAACTGTGCGCTGACAAAATCATTCTTGCTAGAATATAAAGGAGAGAATAGTCTGGGAAGGCCTATAGAGAAGCTATAACAAAACTACAAGTAAGGGGAAACTAGGAGGCAGAGTGGAGAAAGTGCTATGTCTGGGGTTCTGGGTCTAGTATCTGACCTTAGACATTTCCTAGCAGTGGGATCCTGGACAAGTCACTTAACTCCTGATATCTAGCCCTTAATGCTCTTCTACCTTGAAATCAATACCTAGTATCAGTTCTAAGGCAGAAGGTAAGGGTTTAAAATAGAATAACTACAAGCAAATTGGAACTGCAGCTTAAACTAGAGAGCTAGCAGTAGGATAAAGGAAAGATAAATTTGGGAGAAGTCTCAGAAATGTAGTCAACAGAATCTTAGCTGCTTCACTGTGAGAGCTAGGAGAGAGGGAAGATAATAAGAGCTGTTTTCTATATGTTGTCTTGAAGTACTGGTAAAATGGACCTGGAGGTCAGTGATGCCAAAGTCCAATAGAAATGGATCCCTGCAAGGTCACCTTAGAAAACCACAAGTTAACATTATATCGTACTGTTGTTGTTTTTTTAATTTACTTTATTAAACATTTTGCAATTGCTTATGAATCTGGTTCCAGCCTCATTCAGGAGTTTTGTATCTATTTGGGACCTAAAGGCCCCAGGTTTGATACTTCTGCTGGTCATTGGAGCTATCTGTGGTTTGAGCAGAGAGGACAATAAAAATTAAGCCATCTACAATCTAATTTGCATCTCATTTTATCTGTTAGTATTAGCAATCTTTGTCCAATGACCAGAGAATACAGAAACGGAAGTATGGTTCCCAAGTTCCCCTTGAAAAAAGGACTAGAAAAATTAAGAGGAGAAATTTCATTTTGTGTCCCAGAATCCCCCTAATCAGTTCCGAGAGCCACCTCAACTGAGTGATAAAGTTGACTTTTTGAGGTTTGCTGAATTGAATTGATTACCAGTTTTATGCTTCTTATACATTTGTAGCATATGGTCTTGCTTAACAAACCTGCATATAATTTAGCAGTAACCCAACTTAAAAAATACACTCAAATGACTGCATCTAACTCTCAGAATCTCATTTTAATTCTCTGAATCTTGTTTTCTTTTACTTAAAATGCCTATTATATGTGAAATCATTTTATATACTTTTTTAACTCAAAGGAAGACTATTCTTTCAGAACGATGATGAGTCATTCTTATAATCTGCCAGCCTCCATTCTCTCCCCTCTCCAATTCATCCTCCATTCAGCCACTAAAGTGATTTTCCTAAAGCTCAGGGTTGATAATGTAAACCTCATGTCTCTCTTCTCCCAACACGTGCACACTCAATAAACTCTGTTGGCTTCCCATTGCCTCCAGAAGCAAATTCAAAATGCTCTGTTTGGCATTCAAAGCCCTTCATAACCTAACCCCCTCCAATCTTTCCAGTCTTCTTACATCTTACTCCCCCACTGTACTCTTTGACGCAGAGACACTGGCTTCCTGGCTACTCCATAAAATGACATTCAATCTCTTTCCTACAGACATTTTCTGAGGCTATCCCTATGCCTGAAATTCTCTCTCTCCTCCAGTCTGAGTCCTGACCTCTTTACCTTCCTTTAAGTCCCAACTTAAATCCTATCTTCTACAAGAAGCCTTCCCTAAACTCCCTTGATTCCAGTGCCTTCCATCTATTAGTTCTCTTCTATTCTGGATATAGCTTGCTTTGCTTTGTATTCATTTGTACATTGACTCCTCTACTAAATTGTAAGCTCCTTGAAGGCAGGGATTTGACCTCATTTTGTATTCTCAACACTTAGCACAGTGTTTGGCACATAGTGGGTGCTAATGAATGTGTATAATCTAATTGATCTGCCCTGTGTAAATATACAGGGCAGTATGGCATATAAGACTTTAGAGGAAACTTGAAAGTATATCTGAGTTCTAAGTAGGGTCACATGGTTTTGATCCTTTTTTAATGTGAACTCTATGAGATGTGGGACTAGATGACTTTTAAGGTTCCCATGAACCTATAAAATTCTATGATAAATATTCCTTGTGAGTTCCAATCTATAACTAGCAGTCCAATTCTTATTCTACCAATTATTTTGTCTCAGAAAGAATGGGGAATTTCTGGCTCATCCCTGTTCAGGTAGTTCATTATACCTTTTCCATACCTTCCAAAACCTTGATTAGAGGAACATGACTATATGTCTATGTCTTTCTTATTGTTGCTGAGTTGTTTTTCAGTTATGTCCGACTTTTCATGACCCCATTTGGGGTTTTCTTGGCAATGGTACTGACATGTTTTTGCCATTTCCTTCTCCAGATCATTTCACAGATGAAGAAATTGAGGCAGTTAAGTGACCTGCTCAAGGTGACAAAGCTAATGTCTGTAACACTTTGTCTTAATCTATCTCTTGCTTCCTTCTCACATTTATATCTCTGTTGAGTGATTTAGGTTATAACTATCTGCCTCTATCAAGGAATCAATTACTGGGTATTCTATTTGGGCCACTATAGGAGGGCCTTTTTTAGTAATCCTTACTATTTTTTAAACCCTTTTTTCTTTCTTAGTTATAACAGGGTTAAATGCGTTACAATTAAAATTATCTTGAGAGACAGATTTTGTGGTAAGGATAAAAGTTTATTATCATAACTGATAAAATGTTGTAGGTCTCCATGGCTCTCTCACAAACAAGGATGACCACAGCTGGGTCAGGCAGCCTAAAAAATGGATGGTTAGGAATTCATTATTCAGTCCCTCCCTTGACTATCCCAATACAACTTTAATTGGTTATAGCTAATTAAAGGACAGTCCATCAACCTATCTACCTCTCCCCATCCCCACAGATGGGCTGATCATATACACCAGAAAAGAACCCTTGTTCCCTTCATTTATTAACCAAATTCTATTAAAAGGAAGATATTCCTTGGGATTCCCAAAGATAAAAAAAAAAAAAAAAGCAAAAAACAGCAGACTAGATGGTATCTCTGACCCAGATCCCAGATACAGGAATACATAGTAAGTCTCCTTAACATATAGAATTGATACAGTATATGAGAAATAAATTTTCACACATAACTTAAGTGACTTGCCCAGGGTCACACAGCTAGGAAGTATCCTAGATCAGATTTGAACTCAGATCCTTCCAACACTAGTACTGGAACTCTATCAACTGTGCCATCTAGCTGTCCACTAGTAATCCTTATTTTCAGAGCTTACTATTCATCCAAAGCAGTGATTCCCAAAGTGGGTACTACTGCCCCATGGTGGGTGCTGCAGTGATCCAGGGATGTGGTGATGGCCACAGGTGCATTTATCTTTCCTATTAATTGCTATTAAAATTAAAAATAAATTAATTTCCAGGAGGCTAAGTAATATTTTTCTGGAAAGGGGGCGGTAGGCCAAAAAAGTTTGGGAACCACTGATCCACTGATTCCTTCCTTTCCATTTTCCATTTTCTCTCTTCAAAAAAAAACTAAAATTCTCATAGAAGTGGGGAACTAGACCAAATGAGATTCGCACAGTAGAAAGCTGACTAGTCTAGATTACTGTACCAGCTGAAATAATTATACATACCTACTTACCAAGGAGATCTACATCTACATACATACCCAACAATGAGTCGATTGTGATTAGTCACTGAATAAATTTGTTGTCATCCCTACTCACTGGCTTTCATAGTCATTCCTAAAATAATGGCTGAACTGACAGAAAGCAAATCAGGCATGGACAATACTAGGTTGTGAAATTTTGGCAACTTCAGTCCCAAGCTTTCATTTTAGTTTCCTGTGTATGACTGATTCCAACTCATAAGAAAAGATCTGTCAAACAACTCCCAGTCTTGGGAAGTGCTGTTTGGATATATTTCTTTCCATATTTTTAAAAGTGCATTGAAGCTATTTTGTTAAAACTTGAACTTTAGGAAATGCTATGCTGTCATTTGAAGTAACATTTTCCAAGTACAATCTCTGTATTATTCATTCATTAATTTATGAAGTAGCTACTATATGCTAGGTACTGTTCTAGGCACTGGGTAAAAAGAGACCAAAATAAGCATTGTCCCTGCCCTCAAACAGGGCATCTGGTCTATGCTCCATATAATTGCCAAAGTGATATTCCTAGAATACAGGCCTGCCTGCATGCCTGCTCAATAATCTCCAATGGCAGGCTAGGAACAAATACAAATTCTTTGTTTGGCATATAAGTCCCTTTACAACTTGAATCCAATCTACCTTTCCAAAATTATTCATTACTTTTCACATAATCTGCTAAATTGGTCCTACTGTTCATCCCACTCAATATTCCTTCTCAATTCCCTATGTCCGTTTTGTACCTACTCCTCATGGCCAGCTCTTAGAATCTCCAGTTTCCTGCACAGTCAATAAGCATTATTTTTATTACATTATTTTATTTGTTATTGTTATCATATAATTATTTATTAAATTCATAATATGTACCAGGCAGGGGTAGCTAAGTGGCTCAGTGGAAAGAGCACAGAACCTAGAGTCAAGATGACTCATCTTCCTGGGTTCAAATCTAGGCTCAGATACCTTCAAGTCCTTAACCTTAACCCTGTTTGCCTCAGCTTTCTCATCTATAAAATGAGCTGGAAAAGAAAATGGAAAACTACTCCAGTATCTCTGCCATGAAAACTCCAAATAAAGTCACAAAGAGTCCGACACAACTGAACATCCACAAATGTGCCAGGTCCTGGGAATTCAAAAAAAGGTAAAAGATAGTTCCTGCTCTTAAAGAGCTCACGGTCTAATGGAGGAGACAAGTACCAAATCCTACTGTTTCCACTGTCCCCATTAAAAAATATTGTACATAATTTTTGTACAAATAATATTGTACATACAGATCCATTTACATGATCTTAATTTAAATTTATTTATTTGTTAGTAATATTAAAATATCCAGTTAATTCCCTCTCTTCTTCCTCTCCTCCCAATTAGAGACAGCATCATTTGTCAAAAAGATATTGTGTATAATATGTTGCTTTCCTCTATATAATATGTGTTCCTTTAGGATAAGAACTACTTCATATTTGTCCTCCCCTGACATGCTTTGTTTTTTTATTATTGATTTTACAGTGAAATTCAAATTCTTCTGGTATGTTTCTAAAAGTAGATTGACTAAAATAATAGATATGAAAAACTGGTTGTATAGTAGAAAGAGTCCTGCATTCATGGTAAGAGGACCTGTGTTCAAATCTCAACTTAATAAATGAGTAAACCCTTTTAATTCTCTGGGCCTCCCTTTTCTGACCTGTAAAATTAAGGATGTTGGGCCAAATGATCTCAGAGTGCCATTCTACCTTCCTATGATTCCATTATTTTATTTTATTTTTTTAGCATTTATCTTCTGTTTTAGAATTGATAGTAAGTATTGTTTCCAAGGCAAAAGAGTGATAAAGATTAGGCAATTGGGATCAAGTGAGTTGTCCAGGGTCACACAGCTAGGAAGTATGGTGGGGTGGGGGGGGAGGAGCAGATTTGTACCCAGGACTTCTTGTTTCTAGACCTGGCTCTTTATTCCCTGTGCCACCTAGCTGTGTAATACTATTATTTTAATAGAGGTACACTATGATCTGAAGTCATTCAGGCCAGCTGTGCTAATTTAACACATTCCCCAATGATAATGGAAAAATCCTAAATCCTAAATCCTAACATGCAAACAGATCTCTTGAGTCTACATTTTTCTGGACTATCTAAACCAGTTGTAGCTGTAGACTCTAGAAGGTGGCCGAAATCGGTTTCTTACCTTAGAAATAAAGCTGAGCTGATTCTATAAAGAAAAAAAGAAAGAATGGCCCAGTATGCTGACAACATGCCTAGGAGGGATTTGCGGTTCACCCTTCATAACGGGATCAACAATGACCCACTTTGTGATCTACAGACACATGTTATGTGACAAAATAGCAGATGTATATACTTGCCATAAAAAAAGAGACTTTCACAAGGGAGTACCATCTCCCTGGGGCAAAGCGGAAGGGTGCCTCTGAAAGCCGAGCACAGAAATGCCTTTTACTATGTCTTTAAAAACAAAATTTCCTGCTCATTTTTAACTCGATGTATGTTTATAATGGGAGACTCAATTACCGAAAGGGCTTTTGTGGCTGTTGCTTTTTATACTTATTGACCTTACTAGAGTTTGTGTCTGATTTATTTTTGTCATACTTTCTTTCTGAGCATTGTCTGAAAAGTCCCAGTTCTCCTAGCTAGTCAGTACATCTACGTCTATACATGTGTGTGCATATTTATGGATGTGTTTCTATGTGTGTTCATATATATAATTGTGTGTATATATGTACTGTATGTATATGACTGTATCAATATGGGTATGTTATGTGTAAGGGGACAAACTATCAAGTAACAAATTTTTATTAAGACCCTACTATGTATCAGGCACTGCTCTAACCTCAGCGATACAAAGACAAAAACGAAAAGAGACCCTGTAGCAAGGGCACAATGAGTAGAGCCCTGGACACAGTCAGGAAGACCTGAATTCAGATTTGATCACAGACACTTAATAGCTCTGTGAATAGCTGGGCAAGTTCTTTAATTTGTTTGCTTCAGTTTCCTCTCTGTAAAAGGGGGATGATATTAGCACTTATCTACCTAATCTTTGCCTCAGTTTCCTCATCTATAAAATGAGAATCATATTAACACTTATCTAATTAATCTCTGTTTGCCCCAGTTTCCTCATCTGCAAAAGTAAGAATCACATTGACACCTGTCTAATTAAAAAAAACTCTGCCTCAGTTTCCTCATCTGTAAAAGTGAGAATCATATTGATACCTAATTTTTTTTAAAAATCTCTATTTGCCTTAGTTTCCTCATCTGTAAAAGTGAGGATCATATTAACCCTTATCTAATTAATCTCTGTTTGCCCCAGTTTCCTCATCTGTAAAGTGAAGATTATATTAATACCCACATATTTAATCTGTTTGCCTTAGTTTCCTCATCTATAAAATGAGGATAATATGAGCATCTAGCTATTTAATCTGTTTGCTTCAGTTTCCTTATCTGGAAAATAAGGATAATATTGGGGTTTTGGTGAAAGTCAAATGAGAATATAATAAGGGACTTAGCAGTGATTGGCACATAGTAAGAGCTATATAAATATTAGCTATTCTTATAGCAAAAATGATCTTTTTGGTACAACACACAGAAGTGGGATCTAGGGAAGTGTGTGGGAAGAAAGTTAGCATTTACTAAACACCCACTATGCTCCAGGCTCTTTACTAAGTGCTTTACAAATATTATCTCAATTGATCAGCAAGCACAACAATCCTGCAAGGTAGGTGCTAGGACAAAAAGTATGTTCAGACAGCAATTAGCATAATTACTGAGAAAGAGAGTACCTAAACTGTAAAAAAGTTCTTGGTAAACTTTGGTTTTCTATTTCACTTTCTTACATTGTTAGGAAATAGTGAGGGGCCATTTCATATAGTTAAAAATATTAAATTTAGCAAATTTAATAAAATATAAATTTAAACAAAACTAATTTAAAATACCTCTTTTTTCCTTTCCCTACATATTATGCATGGTTACACAGCCAGAGATGCTAGAAATAGGTTGTAAAAGGTATCGATTCCAAATAGAGGGGTTTATATTTGGCCTTAAAGGTAAATAGGGGCCATCAGGTAGATCAGTTGATAGAAAGTCATTCCTGCCTGAGTGCAAATCTGGCCTCAGATATTTCCTAGTTGTGTGACCCTGAGAAAGTCACAACCCCAAATGCCTAACCTTATGGCTTTTCTGCCTACTATTGATTCTTTTTTTTTAAAACCCTTACCTTCTATCTTAGAATCAATACCATATATTGGTTCCAAGGCAAAAGAACTGTAAGGTCTAGGCAACAGGGATTAAGTGACTTGCCCAGGGTCACACAGCTAGGAAGTATCTCAGGTCAGATTTGAACCCAGGACCTCCATCTCTGGGCCTGGCTCTCAATCTACTGAGCTACTCAGCTGACCCCCCTTCCCAACCACACACACACATACACTATATTAATTCTAAGACAGAAAGTAAGGGTTTAATTTTTTTTTTTTAAGGAGCACCTAGGGAGCCACTGGACCTCATTGAGAGGGTGGAGGGTAACATGATCAGACCTCTGCTTTAGGAAAATGAGTCTGGTGATTGTTTGGGAAATGGATTAGAGTAAGAAATTTGAGGCTGGGAGACGAACTATTGCAGTAGTTCAGGTCTTAGGTTATGAAAGCATAAGGTAGAGTGATCTTAAAGAAGGGGATATATGCTAGAGATGCTGGGGAGAAGGAAGGAAACAAGTATTTATTAAGCACCTACTTTGTGCCCATTACTGTGCTAAGTGCTTTACAAATCTCTCTTTCATCCTCATAATAATTCTGGAAGGTCAGTGTATTTACGGTTTTATTTGGGGGTTTTAGTTATATATGAGTGTGCTCTTAAATCAATGACCAGTGTGGAAGTATGTTTTACATGACAAAAAAATAAAATTAAAAAATAAAAATAATAACTCCAGGAGGTAGGTGTTATCATTATCACCTTTTTATACTTGAGCAAACAAAAGGTAAGTTTTGGGGTTGTTTGGGGTTGCACAGCTACTAAATATCTGAGGTTAAATTCAGACTCGAGTCTTCCTGACTCTAAGACCAATACTCTATCTACTGCATCACTTATGCCCTAGAAATTACAAGATCGGGGGGCAACTAGGCAGTTCAGGGGCTAGAGAGCCAGGTCCAGAGACTGGAGGTCCCGGGTTCAAATATGGCCTCAGATACTTCCTGTGTGACCCTGGCCAAGTCATTTGACCCCCATTGCCTAGCCCTTACTACTCTTCTGCCTTGTAACCAATATACAGTATTGATTCTAAGATAGCAGTTAAGGGTTTAATAAAAATAAAGAAACTGCAAGATTGGCAATTGATGAAACATGGGATAATAGGCTCAGGAGTCAAGGAAGATACTGAGTTCATGAATCTGAGAGACTACAAGGATTATGGTACCTTCAGCACAAACAGGAAAGTTTGGAAAAGAGATTGGTTCAGTGGTAAAGGTAAGTTCCATTTTGGACTTATTAAGTTTGAGACATTATAAGACATCCAGTTCAAAATATCTAATAAGAAATTAGAAGTATTCAACAGGTGCTCAGGAGAGAGACCAGGACTAGATATCTAGATCCTAGAATCATGTGAAGACAGTTGCTAAAAAGATCACTAAGAGAGAAAGTGTAGAGGGACAAGAGAAAAGGGCCAGAAGAGAATCATCAGGTGAAATTCACCAGCAAAGAACATTTGGAAGAAGCTATCAGATAAGGGAAAAGAGAAAAAAGAGAGAACAATCACAAAAGCCCAGAAAAGAGAGTATCCAAGAGGAAAGGATGATCAACAGAGGCATATATTGCAAAAAGACCAAGAAAGATGAGGACTGAGAAATGGTCATTACATTCAGCAATTTGTAACTTTGGAAAAAGAAAGTTGAGACCAAAAAGTCAGAATTCAAAGGCTTTAGAAAAGAAATGAGAGAAGGGGAAATGGGAGCAACAAGTGTAGACTGCTTTTTCAGGGAGTTTTGGATATAAAGGGAGAAGTACAGGATTATATATAAGGACAGCTAGGTGTTGAAACAGGTAGAGTGATGGGTCTGGAATCAGGAAGACTCATTTTCCTGAGTTCTAATCTGGCCTCAGACATTTACTAGCTGTGTATCCCTGGGCAAATCACTTAATCATGATTGCCTCAGTTTCCTCATCATAAAATGAGCTGGAGAAGGAAATGGCACATCATTCCAGTATCATTGCCAAGAAAACCTCAAATGGAGTCACAAGGAATGAGACATGACTGAAAAGCAACAATGGGATTACTGTATGATTAGTTAGTAGAGATGATAAGATCCAGTGAAGATTTTTTGTGTGTTTTTTATAAAGATAAGCGATATTTGGGAGTGTTTTTAGGCAACAGAGAAGTAGCCAGTGGTGAGGGAATAAGTGAATATTAGATTGAGAAAAAGGATAACAGTGGAGGCAACTTGCTGTAGAAGACAGGAAGGGTTGAGATTAAGGGCACTGATTAAAGGAGTTGGCTTTTGAGAGGAGAAGGATCCTAGATTATGAGATAATAGGGGATGATTTCAAGGAATTTTAAGATAAGAAGAGTTTTGAAAAGAAAGGAAGCTGATGGCAAATGGCTTGATTTTCTTGGTAAAGTATGAAGCAAGGTCCTCAGCTGAGAGGATAAGGGTGAGGGGAGTACAAGAGGCTTGGGGAGAAGATGGAAGATTTTAAATAACAACCATTGTGAGTAGTACAGAGAATCAATTTGGGAGGTGTGAGTAGATTGCTTTGCATCAGTGAGCATCCCATTGAGATTAGATAATATAAATTTATAGAGTAAACCATCTCCAATTCTAAATCCTATGACTCTAATAAATTGCTCAAAAAGGCAAAAGGATGTGGAGACTGAATGGGGAACTGGAGTATGGGATTGGGAGTATGAATCAAAAAAAAAGAAAGAATTGCTCCAACAATTTTGGAGAGCAATTTGGAATTACATCCAGAGAGTTATAAAATTGGAAACCAGGGGAAAAGAAAAGAACCTATATGTTCCAAAATATTTATAGCAGCTCACAAAAACAGTCGGAATGACATGGGCCCAGCTGGGGGAAGTTGCCCAGAACAGAGTCCGTTGGCGTGAGATGGTTGCGGCCCTATGCTCCTAAAGAGTCAACAGGAATAATAATAATAATAATAATAATAATAATAATAATAATCTTTGTGGTAGCAAAAAAAAAATTGGAAATTGAAGGGATGCCTAATCAACTGGGGAATGGCTAAACAAATTGCAGTACAGAATTGTGATGCAATACTTCTGTGCCATAAGAAACAAGGAGTAGGCTAATTTTAATAAAACTTGGAAAGAACGGCATGGGATAATGAGCAACAAAATGAGTAAAACCAAGAGAATATTATATACAGTTACAGGTTTCATTCTTGAAGAATAAATTGTGTATATTACCACCAGAGGGTGAACTGAAACATGGAAACATGAAACATAATTTATATGATCGTGTCTGTCTCCTGGATGATGCCTACTGTGTTGTGGGGAGCAAGAAAGGATTGGGACATTTGTAGATAAATTCTATTAATAATAATTAGAAAAAAAAGAAAAGAAAAAAGCAGCCTTTGCTGCTCTCATCTTAGAATTGATACTGACAGAATTAAGGAATTTTTTAAAGGGGTGGGGGGAGCTAGGTAGCATAGTATATAGAGTGCCAAGATTGGAATAAGGAGAACTCAGGTTCAAATGTAGCCCAAGACTCTTCCTATCATTCTTCAAATGATAACACAAGAATGCACAATATAGAAAAATTAGTGAGTTATGACCCTGGGCAAGTCACTTAACCCTGATTGCCTAGTCTTTTTGGGAAGGGCAGGGCAAGGCAGGGCAATGCAGAGCAGGGCAGGGCAGGGCAGGGTAAGGCAAGGCAAGGCAAGGCAAGGCAAGGCAAGGCAAGGAGTGGGACAGAAAAAAATGTCAGGGCCTACAGAGAAGTTATTAGACCAGGAGGTATAAATTGTTTCTCTCTAAGATTTTGAAAGTGAGAAGTAGTGATGAGTTGGCCAGGCATCTCTCCCCAAAGAACTCAACTCTGGGATAGCCCAGATGAAGAACACTTTGGGGACAAAACTTGAAATAATGGTATTGTGACCACTAGAGGGATGAGCCTATAAATGACCATAAGGACTTTTCTTGATTATGCTACCTGTGTGACCTTTGACAAATGATAGGGTTGGTCTAGATTACCTCTGAGATCCTTACATTTTTAGACCTATGATTCTAAAAATAACTTGCCATCTTATGCTTTAAAAAAATTTTTTTAAGCCTGGAAATATGCAGTCAGTTACTCATATTTACCTAGTTCAAATGATAATGCAAGAATGCACAATATGGAAAAATTAGTGAGTTGATTTTCATTCAAGAGATACTTTAAATGCTTAAATTCAGGAGAGAGGCAAGGCAGTGGTTCAAGGAATGTTGGCTGACAGCTACCAAATTTTCAACCCTGGACAAATCTATTCCATCCCACCCACGCCAAACCTTAGTTGCTTCATTTACCAACTGGGTTACACAACATATCTTTGTAGGATCTTTGGAAATCTTAATATACTATAGAAATAGATCAACAGCAGATGTTATATTAACTCAACTAAGCCTTTCTTTCCTCAGTTCTACTTTTCCTTGCCTATCTCTGCATAAAATGGCAAACAATTGAGAGTGAATTGGTATTGCATTTGTAAAACTGTTTTAATAATGTAAGAACAAAGAACATCTAGAATTAAGGAAATAGAACATAGTCTTGGATGAAATCAATTGACCATAAATCTTACCTTTTAAAAAAAAAGGAAGAAAAATAATATATGTGAGTTCCTTGAAAGCAAGAACTGGTTTGATTTGTTGGTTTGTTTGTTTTGCCCTTTTCTTTTATCCCAAATGTTTAGCAGTGTCAGGCTCATAAAAGGTCCTTAATAATGTAATGAGCTAGAACAATCCTGAAAGACTTATGACGAGAATGCTATTCATCTCCAGAAAAAGAACTTTTGGAGAGGATGAATACAGAATAGAGAAGTCTCATATTTCAAAAATATTATCCCTTTTTGGGTGGGAAGTAACATGGGAAAACAATAGTAAGAGGAAAGCAAAGGAAGCAAAAGGATACATGGGATGATAATAATAACTAGCACTTATTTATTTGTTTGCTTAGCACTTTGAGGTTCAGGAAGCAATTTACATGTGTTATTCCATCACAAGTTTGCAAGCTTGGTGCTATTATTATCCCCATTTTACAGATGAGGAAGCTAAGGTTGGCAGAAGTTAGATGACTTGCCAAGAGTCAAGCAGCTATTTTCCGAGGCAAGATTTGAATGTCAGTAATCCTGATGCCACTATGCCAACCAAAAGCCCATGTTCTTGTATGCTCCAAAGGAATATAAAATTCAATATGTCCATAGCATGTCTTTCCTACCAAACCTTACCTTCCTTTCTGAAATTCCCCATATCTATTGAAGGTAACAGCCAGGTTCAGAACTATTGCTTCATCTTCACCTCCTCACTCTCATTCACTCAACATAAACAATCAGCTGTCAAATCTTGTCAATTCTCTTGCTAGAACTTCTCTAATATGTCCCCTTCAACCCTAACATCACCTTTTTCATATTGCAATATCTTCTTTCTTTTTAAAATTTACCTTCCATCTTAGAATTAATACTCTTAATTGGTACCAAGGGAAAACAGTAAGGGTTAGGAAATGGGGGTTTGGCGACTTGCTCAGGATCATACAGCTAGGAAGTCTTTGTTCAAATTTGAGCCCAGGACCTTCCATCTCTAAGCCTGGCTCTCAATCCCCTAAGCCAGGGGTCGGCAACCTTTTTGGCCGTGAGAGCCATAAACGCCACATTTTTTAAAATGTAATTTCGTGAGAGCCGTACAATGCTCACAGTGCGAGCTCCTGTAACAGTGCAGGTTCCTGTAACAGTGCCTGAAAAAAAATTGATTTTATGGCTCCTGCAGAAAGAGCCATACGTTGCCGACCCCTGCCCTAAGCCATCTAACTGCTCTCTGCCATAGCTTCTTAATTAGTCTCCCTGCCTCAAGTTGTTCCTTATTCCAATCCACTGTTGACAGCTGCCAAATAAAATTCTCAAAAATTCTGGGCAACAAGATGACACAATGGATAGAGTACCTGACCTGAAGTCAGGAAGATTCATCTTTCCAAGTTCTATCTAGCCGCAGACATTTACTACCTGTGAGGCCTTGGCCAAATCACCTCATTCTGTTTACCTCAGTTTCCTCATCTGTAAAAATGATCAGGAGAAGGAAATGGCAAGCCACTCCAGTATCTCTGCCAAGAAAACCCCAAATGCAATCATAAAGAATCAGACATAACTGAACTGACTGAAGAAGAACAACAACAAATTAGAAGTGAGGAATAAACCACTAAGCATTTATTTACTTGCTCCCTGTCATTAGTCATGGTGCAGAAATACAAACATAACTTAGTTCCTGCCATTAGTCTTTTCTTATATTTTTCTGATACTACTGTCAGGCTATAATTTGTACACAGATAAATGTATGTGCATGCATATACACATATACATGGATTATATGTATCTATGTACATATATACAAGTATATCTCAAATAAACATAAAGTAATGAGGTAGGGGAAAGCACTACTAAGTAGAAGAATTGAGCTAGTCATCTCAAAGGAGATCAGGTTCTCCTCAGAAATATATTTGCTCTGTGACCATGGATATCATTTAAGCTTTCAGTGATGAAGTAGCTCTCAAACTCTGTTACAGATGAGTTGCTGTTGTCTACAACAGGTGGGGTGAAGTACACAAATCAAATCACAGGTCTAGACCCACCGACCCTTAAAAAAAACAGAATTTGATGAATAAATCAATATTATAAGCTACCCAGTCCTCTACTGGGTCACCAAAGCCCATAACTTTCCTCTTTAAAGGCAGCTAGGTAGTACAATGAATAGAGCAGTAGACCTAGAGTCAGAAAGAACTAAATTCAAATCTGGCTTCAGGCACTAACTAGCTGTGTAACCCTGTGTGAGTCCCTTACCTTCTATGCTTCAGTTTCCTCGACTGTAAAATGGGGATAATAACAGAACCTACTTTGTAATGTTGTTATGAGAATCAAATGAGATCATATTTATAAATCTACTTACTTAGCAACAGTGTTTAACAAATAGTGGGTACCAAATAAATTCTTATTCCCATTCTCCCATCTTCAACATGGTTTACTTTGCAGTTGCACATTACCTTGTTTTTATTGAAATATCTTTAAATTGTAGATGAAGCATGAAGACCCAAATATCTATGTACCAAGAAGGAACTGAAGAAAGCTTCTGCATACCAGTAACTCAGGAAAATAAATGTCCTCTGCTTAATAGTATTCACAAACAGCTATAAACATTTGGAGATGCTGGATCATTCAGTTTCTTCCCTGATGCCTACAAATATTCCCATGTCTCCTCATCTGAAACAACAACAAAAAAAAAAACAACAAAAACTTAATCATCCCATCTCCACTAGCTGTATCATACTCTGTCTCTCCTCCTTCTTATAATCTCTTGGGATGGCCAGGATCTTGCTTCTAGGTTTCCTGTGATGATCAATCTCCCAACACTCAAAACCACAGTATGATTGTGCTTTATGTAAATTCCAAAAACCAAAGCTTGACAATTCTTTTTGAAGAGTGTATTCATATATCACTAGTCATATTTCACTATGATCTGTTGCCTCAAACAGGATATGGCTGATGGGAATCAGTTTATTTTTCATTTTTTTTCATTCTTGAGAACTTAGAGAATTGAAGCTTTTGCAAAAGGGCAAAACTTGCAAGGTGTCTGTCTTTTCTGGGTGTTTCGGTTCTATTCTGATATTTTCATAGGTCATTAGGATATCAATTCCTCCAGGACTTAGTGGTCAGAAAAAAGAAACTGTTTTTTCCTACTGTCCTTAAATTTGAAAGGTCAGATCTAAGATTCAAAGGTATCTTGTTTGGTATAATCCCCAGTGGTCTGGTCAGCTTCATTAGATAACTTTTAAAGCTGGCTCGTGAGAATTTCTCCAAATTGGCCCATCTACCATCTTGTCCTCAGCTTTCTACTATTGTTATCATCATAGCCTAATAGATTGAGCCTGTCATTTCTAGCTCACCCCAGAACGTATCATTCTACCCAGCTGATAACATAGCTTTAGTTGCAACAGACAAATAGACATTATATGACCTAATGTCAGGGCTGTTCCTGCTGAGGGAACAGTTGTGAAATGAAGAAAGCTAAGTGGTTCTCTTTTAACAGTCATACCTCATACTGAAGTTGATATTTCACCAGTTTCATTTTGGGTTCCAAATACTTACATTAGTCTCTGTTTTTTGTCTTTAATCATTTGCCAAAAATAAGTTCTATTTTTTTATGTGGCAGAAAGCCTTCTACCATAAAGAATTTTTGGAAAACTGCAAGACAGGATAATAACTTTTTTTAAACTTTTTGCTAGTACCAGCTGAGTTTAATTTATGAATTTATGTACCTTTAAAGCATATTCAAATGTCTAGGGTGCAGTATAGGAAGACTCTATAACCACTGTCTTTATTAACAGGAATTGAAATACTAACATTAGTCACATATCCTTAGGCTACTACAAGCATAAAAATTTTTCCATAGTGGAATGCATAATGACTTGGGAGTGTAGATACCCGGCTTCCCTTTCTGGCTCTGCTACTAATTAGCTGTGTGTGGTGTGTGTGTGTGTGTGTGTGTGTGACTTTGGATAACCCATTTCTTCTCTTGGCCTCACTTTCCTATCTTTAAAATGAAGGGGTTGTATCAGTTTGGCACAGATGACAAAAATGGAAAGTGGAAAATGTTGCAAGGACTTCAAGGAAACAGGCACATTAATGATGGGATTATTCTAGCCATTTGGGAAATTAATTTGGAACTCTGCTCCCAAAGTCACCAAAATATGCATATCCTTTGACCCACTAAAACTATTACTGGGCCTATTTCTGCAAAGAGAACAAAGAAAGAAGAAAAAAAATACAAAAAGGTGCATAGCAACTATCTTTGTAGTAGTAAAGAACCTGAAACTAAGGAAGTGACCATCAATTGTACAATGGCTGAAGAAAAAATGATGTGTTTCAATGTAATGGAATCCTCTTGTGCTATTAGAAGTGAGAAAGGGACTGTTTCAGAGAGAATTGGGAAGTTTTGCATGAAATAATGCAGACTGAAATGAGAAAAACCTGGAGAAAAATTCATACAATAACAACATTTTTTTGAAAGACTTAAGAACTCTCATTAATGTAATGAGCAAATGTGATTCTAAAGAACCATCACTTACTATACTAAATAAATAAAAGAAATAAAAGAAAAGAAATAAAATAAAGTTGCAAAATAAGACATGTATTTTAGCTATGGACAATGCAGGAATTTATTTTGATTGATTATTTCGTATTTGTAAAAAACTTTTTATTATATTTGTTTTCTATTACAATAGGGAAAATTGGTAGAGAGAACAAATAAAATTTTAATTAAAATGTTCTTCTAATGAAGGGATTCAATTAGAAGACTTCTCAGTGAGGCAGCTGGTTGGCTCAGTGGATAGAGAGCCAGGCCTAGGGTTAGGAGGTCTTGTGTTCAAATCTCATCTCAGACACTTTCTAGTTGTGTGATCCTTGGCAAGTCACTTAACCCCAATTGCCTAGCCTTTACCTCTCTTCTGCCTTGGAACCAATATCTTGTATGGATTCTAAAACAGAAGGTAAGGGTTAAAAAACAACAAGAAGATCTCTCTAGTCTCTCCTAATTGCATATTCATGAAAGATACACATTCATGAAATTTTAAATTGCCCAAGTTCAATTCCCTCATTTTATAAATGAGGTAACTGAGACTAGGAGAGGTTAGTGATTTGCCCAAGTACACAGCTAATTAGGACCACAGTTAGTTACTAGAAATCAATCATTCAATCTCTTGTAATTGACTTCTGCATTCAATTGGAACCATTCCCTTCCAAGTTATCTGTCATCACTTGCTAAATCCAATGGCCATTTCTCATACCTTACCCTTTCCAACCTGTTGTTTTTGACACTGTTAACTATCCCCTCCTCCTAATATTCTTACCTTTCCTGCTTTTTGTGATCATGCTGTCTCTTAATTCTTCGACATGTCCTGCCACTCCTCTTTGTCCTCTTCCTAATCATCATCCATGGTCTACTCCCTAACCATAGTGTACCACAAGTTTCTATCTTGGACCCATGTGTCCAGTTATCATCTCTATACAGACAGTTGCCAGACCTAGCTTCGCTCCCAAGGTCCAACTCTGCATTATCATCTTATTTATTAGATATTTAATAGCATGTTCTGTAGGCATATCAAGTCAACATGTACAAGCCAGAACTCAATATTTTAATCTCCAAACCCACCCTTCTTTCTAACTTTCTTGTTTCTATGGAAGTCGTCTCCATTTTCCCAATCACCCAAGTTCACAAGCTTAAAATAATCTTTAACTTTTTCCCTCTTCTTTGCCTCCCATAACTTTCTTTTCTTTTTTTTCCAAGACTTGTCAACTCCACCACATCTCTTCATTCACAGATCATCACCCTAGTTCAATATTTCATAACATCTAGCTGTTCAGTAGTCTACTAATTGGTATCCTTGCTTTAAATTACTCCTGACTCTAATCCATCCAACATGCAATTGTCAAAGTGATATTCTTAAATGTAGACATGATCATGTCATTACCTGCCAGAGCACTTCTACCTACCTCTAAAATAAAACTCCAACTTCTCTCTTTGACATTTAAAGTCTTTCACAATCTGACACCAGCCTACTTTTCCAAGCTTATTAAATACATTCTTCCCCTTCTTTCAGTCTGCCTTCCCATCAGACTGGTCTACCTGTTACTCATGCAGACCATTCCATCTTCCATTAATGTGTCTTTGCATAAGCTGTCTCCCAAGCCTTGATCAAACTCCCTTTCCTTATTTCAGAGTTCCCTCCAACTGTCACTTCCTACCAAATTAGACCTTACCCTGCAAAGTCATGCCAGTTAATCTCAGATACATCTTAGCTGTGTGACCCTGTGCAAGTCATTTAACCCTCATTGCCTTCTCAGATGAAGGTAGGGGTATAAAAACAAAGTCATGTCAGAACATTGAAACGAAAGTTCTTACCTCCAAAGACCTCTCAAATGATTTGACATCAAAGACTAATATCAGTTTTGTCATTGGAAATAACATTAAAGGAGCTGAATTATCATCTGCTTTGCCACTATACCCTACCTCATTGCTGAACCTTTTCTGAGTTTAAGTGCCCAGAGGGCAAATTCAAGCTGTCAGTGAGACCCAAGGGAGAGAGTTGAGGGAGGAAGTGCTTACTTTGGGCGGCTGGACAGAGGGATGGGGCATGCAAAGGGAAGAGGGGGAAATGGAGCAGCTTCCCCAGTGCCGGTTCTGTACACATGCCACGTCTTTGCCAACACTGCCCTATAGACTAGACTTTTCCATCTGACTTGTAGCTGAAACCTTTTATATATGTTATCTTCCTATTAAAATAAAAGCTCCTTAAGATCAGGGACCATCTTACTTTTCTTTTTATACCCTTGGCAGTTAGCTGTGTACTTTGCGTATTCTAAGTGTTCATCCAACTGTTCATTTCCCTATCACTTTGCTAGAATACCTATTACTTTATATTTATTTTCTAATTATTTGCATGACTACATGTAATTTCCACAGACTGAACATAAGAGACTTCTTATTTTTTAATCTCCAGAAAATAGCACAGTTCCTGGTACATAGCAGGGTGATTAATAAGTGTTTGTTTTTGAATGATTTATCCATCCAAAGTCTTCTGATTTCTCACCCAGTGCTTTTTCACAGTACCAGTAAGAGGCATTTTGAACAATGCCCAAAATAACCCTACCTGCTCTTCTTTTGCTCTTTACTCCTTCCCCTAATTTCTTTATTCCAGTTTTGATATTTCCTTATTTTAGTCTTGAGGGGAAGGGGAATTAAAGGAAACAGATGAGAGAAAAATAAAGGAATAATAAGAAATGAAGCACCTAGAACCTAGGTCTTATTCCAAAAGGATGGAGAATGAGCAACATAGTGCTCCATACTGTGTGAGGAATGACTTTTGAATAATGGTGGAGAGAATAACAAAAGGCTTTGGACCTCTTCAAGAAGAGTCATTTATGGTTCCAAACACTCTTTAAGAGAATATTTTAATCTTCTTTAAGAGAAACTGAGGCAAACAGGGTTAAGTGACTTGTGTAGGGTCACACAGCTAGTAAGTGTCTGAGGCCAGATTTGAACTCAGGTTTTCCTGACCCAGCACTTTATCCACTGTACCACTTCGCTGCCCCAAACTCTAGGGATATAAATACAAGCAGTCCTTGCCCTCAAAGAGTCTATACTCTAACAGTAGAGACAACACATAAAGAAATGCTGGAGCAGTAGAAGTTGGGTTATAGAGCTAAAAGGGGGAACCAAATAAAATAACAAAATTTCAGGGGGGAAAAAACCTTTGATCAATGCTAGTCACTTAATGTTATATAAACAGTCAAGAATCTGCCAAGAGTATCTCCACGCCTGCTCCTAGGCTCCTAATTTCTCCTGCTACTGTTTCAGTGATGGTAAACCATAGGCTGGACACCTATGGACACCAAGCCAATATCCCATAGGACTGCACACTGAAGGAAGGTCAGGGGCCTTCACTGGATTTGGCTAAACAAACATTTAATAGGTGATTATTATATGCATAACAGTCTGTGTACTATAAGTGCTAGGATCCAGGCACAAACAATGTAATTTCTTGATACTCATAAAAAAGTAAAACTCTAATCTTATGGTATGCCAACCACTCCCCAAGCCATCAATCCAAAGGTCATTTGGACCTCTGGGCAGGGTGCTAACTTTCAATTGCCTTAACCTCCACCTCTTTGATCTTGTGGTTGTTAACTGAGCCATTGTTAAATTCTCTGCCATGTCACATGTTCATTAACTACCTCCCATTCCCCATTCCTTGATTCTGCAATAAAAACTGGGTCCATGTATGTGGCTCTCTCTCTCTCTTTACCATCAGAGGAGAACCACAGACTGAATCCCATACTGCTGAACTATTTGTCTCTCTGTCTTTCTTTCTTCCTCATGTCCTCTCTCTCTTAATCCTTAAACCCCTTCACCCATTTTCCCACAGTCTTCGGCTTCCCTTTTAGGTGCTACCCACGAAAAGAATATTTTGTAGCTGCAGGCAGCTACAATAAGTGTTTCTGTTAAGAAAAAGACAAAGAATATGAGACTAAAAAAAGCCTTTGCACAGAAGTAATTATCTAATCTAGTTGAGGAGATCAAACTTTCATACATGAAACAATTCATGAACAACAACATTAGCAGTCAGAAAAAACAGATAAAGAAACACATTTCTCTCCCCCTGGTTAATAGGCTGGGGACCTCTGGGACAAAAGATTGTCTGATGAGGTCACTACATCCAGGAGTTTTTGTTTAAGAGATCTTTCTAAAGTATAGTTTTAAGTTACATTAGGGTGGGGTAAGGAAATAACTGATGTAAAGAAAAAAATCAATAAACCACATGCAATTTTTAAAAAATGAAAATAATAATAAAAGAGTAGTCCTTTAAAATTCTACTCTAAGGCTTCATCAGATTGTAGTGGTATCTTTGGGTTTAAGGAAGTCATGTCAGCACAATACATATACTATTAGCTTCTTGAAGTAGGAAAAAATTTCAATTGTGGGCTTGGTGATAGATAGATAGATAGATAGATAGATAGATAGATAGATAGATAGACCGATGGACAGATGACAGATGGGTGGATGGATGGACAGATGGATGGATAGGTGGATGGATGGACAGACAGATGGATAGATGGATGGGCGGGTGGTTGGACAGACAGATGGATAGACAGGCAGGCAAACAGACAAATAGATAGAAGATGGATGGATGAATAGATAGATAGATAGATAGATAGATAGATAGATAGATAGATAGATAGATAGATAGATAGATAGGATGGATACATACATACAAACAAAAACATGTAGATAACTACATAGATTGGCAAAATAATTGTTAAGCGCTTAATATGTGTCAGGCACTGTGCTAAACACTGGGAATATTTTGCTCCTCAGTCATTGCAGTTATGTCTAACTCTTAGTGACCCCATTTGGGGTTTTCTTGTCAAAGACACTTGAATAGTTTGTCATTTCCATCTCTATTACTTTACAGATAAGGAAACTGAAATGAATAGAGTTAAATTATTTTCCTAGGGTCACTCAACTAGTAAGTGTCTGAGGTCAGACTTGAACTCGTCTTCCTGACTCCCAGGTGAGCACTCTATGGATCAACTAGTTGCTTCAAACCCTGGTTTATAAATACAAGCCATCTCTTGCCTTCAAGAACCTTATACTCTAACAGTAAATATAACATATAAAGAAATTCTGGAAAGGATGAGGAAGAAAAGGGAGTACTCACTAATGAGACCATTTAAAAAACAGAAAGTTGTACTGGCCTGCTACCTCGAAGGATAAGGTAAAATAGTTCACCTATGAGAGAGGAGAAGGGAGAAAGTCCAAATTTCATATAGGCTAGAAGTGGTTGGAGAATGGGCCCATAGTAAAGATTTTTAAAAAATGGTATGGAGGAATAAATTATATGTCTGTCTTCCAGGGATCAGCCTAGTATATGAGTGAGACTCACCAGCAGATATTAGTGTCTAGGTGATAGATTTTTTTAAAAAACAACAATCAAGTCAAAAGCAATTATTAAGTGCCTACTCACTATATTTCAGTGCTAATCCATGAAAATACAAAGCAAGACAAAAACAGTTCCTGTTTTTTAGAAGCTCAGGGTCAAATGGGAGAAACATCCTGCAAACAACTGTGTACAAACAAGATATGTGCAGGATATATTGTAGATAACCTTAGAAGAAAGGGACTAGCATTAGTGGGGATCTGGAAAAGCTTCTTGCAGAAAATGGGATTTTAGCTGATGCCTCAAGGAAGCCAGAAGATAAAGGTAAGGAGGGAAAAAATTCCAGGCATGAGGGACAGCTAGTTAAAATGCATGGAGTATGGATGTATAGATGAGCCACTCATCGGTAGGGGATAAATTCTAGGACCTACTGTAGATAGCTGAAACCATGGATAAGAGCAAACACCTACTAAACCAGTATATATATGCTCTCTCTCCCCTTCCCTACCCCTCAGCTCAGTGCTCTGTAGCCTCCCCTCTTCCCATTCCTCCAAGTAACTAACACACACACACACACACACACACACACACACACAAAGGGAAAGCAGAAGAGACTACCTTACTACCTTACTGGAGGCTTCTGCTGCTGGCAGAACTCTTGCACTTTAAGTTTGACCACAGCTAACTAAAAGTGGGAAAGCAAAATCCTGGATAAGAGGACCCAAGTGTAACTTATATGAAGAACAGCAAGGAGGCCAATGTCAATAATCATGGAATATTTGAGTCATAGAATTCTCGGAGGGAAATCAAGAGAATTGAAAAGATAGGAAGGGGACAGGTTATGAAAGATTCTAAAAGCCAAACAGGATTCCTTTTTTGACCATGGAGGTAATAGGGAACCACTGGAATTTATTGAGTAGGGGAATGGTGTGGACTTTAGGAAGATCACTTTAATAGTGTTGTGTGGAGATGGAAAGCATGGAATCCCTGCAAAGATACAGGGACAGCCTCACCCAGGGATTCCATGCTTTCCATCTCCATACAACAATAGCTGAATGAAAACGAATTGGAATGGGGAAAAATTTGGGGCAGGCTGATCAACCAGAAGATTATTGCAGTAGTTTGATAGGAAAGTTAAGAGAAGGGATAAGTTTAGCAAGTGAAAGACAAAGAAAGTCGTTTTGGACACAATGAGTTTATATATCTATGAGACAAACATTCAGTTTGAAAAGTCTAATAGGCACTTGGAGATGTGAAATTAAAGGTCGGGAGAAAGGTTAACATTGGACAAATAGATCTAAGAATGATCTATAAGGAAATTCTAATTGAATCCATAGAAGTTGATGAGATTACCAAGTGAATAGCATAGAAAGAGAAGAGAAGATGGCCCAGGAGAAAACTCTTGGGGACAGCCATTATTAATGAGCAAAAGCTAGACAAAGATTCAGTAAACAAAACTGAGGAGCAATCAAGACAGGTAAGAGAGGAATCAGGATAGAGTAGTATCACAACAAATTAGAGAGAAAAGAGTATCAAGGAGAAGGTGATCAACAGTGCCCAAGGCTGCTGCAGATAAGTCAAGAAGTTACTTCACTTGTCCTGTTCTAAATTCAAATGTTAAAATTCTGAGTAAGAGCAGAAAATGCCAGCTTTCACTGGTGGTTGTAGTTTCCTTGTCTGAGAATTCCTTATCCCAACTATGCTAGGCATGTTGGGAATGCAAAGACAAGATTGACACAATTGCAAGGGTAGGCACTAGTAGCTAGGAGGATAAGGAAAATTTTCATCTAGAAAGCAGCTGATTGAAGTAAAATTTGAAGAAAGTCAGAGGTAGCACATTTTCTCACTGTCTGTGAGAACCCCAACAGTTTATATTAGTGGGAATCAGAACACCAAAACGCAAATAGTGTCAAACCTTGAAGTATCAGCAGAGCATATCAGCTTCTACAAGACCCCACTATCCACTCCCAAACCACAGATTCCATTTCAGATTCATATTTCTTACACATAGTTTCTTCTTCCTACACATCCACTAACTGTGGGAATCCTATCTTCTCACTCTCTCCATTCTCTTTGCTCCTTCAAAAACCATCCTAAGCTCTATCATCACTGGTTCTTCCCTAGAGTTGCCTTCCTTCCACTAGGATTTTCCATCTTTAATAGTTCCCTCCCCAAATCTTTTCTCCAACTTAGCAGAGTGGCAGTTACCAAAAGACTTTTAATGGTTCAAACTGACTAGTTCTTGGTTGATAAAAACAAAAAAATCACTCATTACAAATAATTTCATCTTTAGTAAAAGGGCAAATTCCCTTCAAAAGTAATTTCCCCACAACATATGAAATTATTTTAAATAAAATATCATACACAATTTCATCAGTTATTATACAACCTTCTGTGGAAATAAATGAATGTCCTCCAGTTTTGTTTTTTTTTTTAAACCCTTACCTTCCGTCTTGGAGTCAATACTGTGTATTGGCTCCAAGGCAGAAGAGTGGTAAGGGTAGGCAATGGGGGTCAAGTGACTTGCCCAGGGTCACACAGCTGGGAAGTGTCTGAGGCCAGATTTGAACCTAGGACCTCCCATCTCTAGGCCTAGCTCTCAATCCACTGAGCTATCCAGCTGCCCCCAATGTCCTCCAGTTTTGACCACTTTCAACTCACTTCATGAGTGTTGTTGCTTATTTGAAAAGATGATCTGGCTGAATCTTGCATGATGGCATCATTCTATGCACACCTCTTTCATCTTGCTCTACAGGTTCCTGTGAGGTATGTGGGAGTGGAAGAGTAAGAAAATTAAGTCAACTAGAATTTATTAAGTGCCTACTGTGTCCATGTACTTTGCTAGGCCTTGGCATGCAGAGGAAGGCAAAAACAGTCCCTGCCTTGTAGAGGCTCACATTCTAATAATGGAGATGACATGCAAACAATTAAATGCAAATAAAATGTAAGATAAATTGGAAATCATCTTAAAAAGAAGATGCTAGCATTAAGAAGGAAAGATTTCTCGTAGAAAGTGGGATTTTAGCTAGAATTTGAAGTGTAATATTCAAATTAATATCCAATAATTCCAAGTATCATATTTTATAAGATTTATTAGTAATCACTTGAAGAAGAAGAAATACAAAAACAAAAGTAAGAGCCTGAGTAAAGCCACAAGAGTAAAATTCTCCTGCCTGGCACTCACCCAACCACCATAGCTGCATTTCCAGGAAGAAGAGAGAGAAGGGGCAGAGCTACAATCAAAATATATCCTCTTTACGTTAGCACATAATGTGAGAAGGAACATGGGAAACTGGGACTTAGAGTCCTGAGGAGTAAAATTCTAATTATACAGAAGGAAGCCAGGAAAGCGAGGAGAAAGATGTGAAGAGGAAAGAGTGTTTACTAAGCAAGGGATGACAGAAAGTAAAAAAGGTAGATTTGTTAATATGAAAAAATGTTTTGTATGATTGCACGTGTAGACTCTATATCAGATTGCTTACCCTTTCAGGGAAAGGGAAAGGGAAAAAAGACAGGAAGGAGGGAGAGGAGAGACTTTAGGACTCAAAATTTTTTTAAATGTTAAAAATTGTTTTTACAGGTAATTAGGAAAAATAAAATATTATTAAAAATAAAAATATATATTAGAAATAGGCAAAAAAGATACCTGAATAAATGAAGTGCAAAGTAAGATTTTTTTAAAAGAAAGAAAATACAGCAGAGTTGTAAAATGGAGTGCTAAGTGTGAGGAAAAGCAAGGAGGATAAGATGAATGAACTGCAGAATACATATAGAGGAATAAATGGTATGAAGATTAGAAAGGCAGGATGGGACTAGGTCATGAAAGGTTTTAAAAACGTAAAGGTTTTGTTGTTGTTTGGTCACGTCTGACACTTTGTGACTCCATTTAGGGTTTTCTTGGCAGAGATAGGGGAGATATTTGCCATTTCTTTCTCCTCATTTTACAGTGAGGAGATTGAAGCAAATCCTTGCCCAGGATCACATAGCTAGTAAGTGTCTGAGGCCAAATTTGAACTCAGGATGCCCAGTCTTCCTGACTTCAGATTCAACATGAACCCTGTAAAGTAAAGAGCATTTATAACATAAATTTTAACACATAAGGTAACTGAGAGTCATAGAAGTTAAATGATTTCCCCAAAGTTACATATCTAGTTGGGTAATAGAAATGAACCCCAAACTTAGATCTTATATCTATCAAAGTCCAGTTTTCTTTCCATAGGATTCAACATAGGACTAACCTCTCCCTTCCCCAGTTTGTGTAGGATCCAAGTTATAGTTGTTTTTCTTTCTAACTATGATTCCACTTTCTCTTTTTTCTTCCTTTCCTCCTAACTAAATATGAACTGTCTTGGATAAGGAACTATGAGATCAATGTTGATGGCTCTTCAAGTATTTACAGGGAAGAAGGTAGAAGACTGGAAAGGTAGGAAGGTGTTACATTATGAAGGGCTTTAAAAGGCAAACAGAGGCTACCTAGAGGTAATAGGGAGCCACTGGAGTTTATTAAATAAGGTAGTTACATGATTAGACCTGAACTTTAAGAAGATCACTATCATTTTATCCACCACTACCTCCTTCTATTCCTTCTATTGTCTCCAAGCCCTTTCTGGTCCATTGCATTTGCACCATTTTAATCTCCTCAGGGCTCTGACTATAAAAGATGGCTTCATGTGCTATGGAGACTTAATTAACATCATACTTCCTGTATCAAGGAAAACAGAGTGCTATTTCTGCCTCTTTGAGGTCCTGACCTCCACTGAGGTCCTAATCTAATTAGACTTCATTATAGGGGGAAGGTGACTGTGGGCTCACAAAAGCTATTCCAACAAAGCATGAGACTTGGTCGGGGTCACCAAATTGAAAGTCTTCAGCAATCTTTCAAATAAGAATCAGACAGCTCAGAATTTATCACCAGAAAACTGACAGTAGACAACACATTTTTTTAGCAAATAAAAAAAAATGAAACAATTATAAGATGTAAAAAGAGTGAGATATGCATTAATTGATGGAGTACTGCCACCAATGAAATCTTAGTTTCTTTCTTCAATTCATCTAGTCTGCATTAAAATTCTATATTTCTAAAACACTGGGTCAAATCTTACTATTTCAACTTATTTTCTTCCCACAACACAAAGTGTTAAAAGGTTTTCCTCTACTCCTTATTCATCTGCTGCTCATTTCTCTTTCTATATGATTAACTCATGTTTCATCAGAGTCAAGCATGTTGAGATGATTCTTGAAAATATTTCAAGAAAATTCGCTTCATACTACATGCCTTGAGACAGAGTAATGTTGGTGACCAGGGGAGCTATCTAAGGAAACAGATGAGAGTCTCAGCCTCATTCAAGCGTCCAGTTCTCACAGAAATGTCACCTATGATTAAGTGGTGCTGCCATCATTTTCTTAGGCTGAAGTCAAACAATTTTTTTTTTGCATTGTAGCCACATCTTTATCACACCCAGAAAAGATATTCACTTTTATTGCAATTTCCCATGGAATCTGAGAAGAAAGTCTCCATTTTCTGTGTTCTTTAAGCTACTTGGGGGTTGGGGTTTACAGTGATACTCTAATGATTCATAATAAAAAAAAAAAACAACAATGTGCTTTTCTTTGGATCAGCATATAACTCTGTGCTAATGACTGTATTTTCTGCCTGGCAAAGAGTTCAATTAGAGAAACTAACTGATTAAAATGTTGATGGAGGGAGGGTATGCTGAGTTTCAAGGCACTCATATTAAAGATACATCCTGGGGCAGATGAGTAGCTCAATGGATTGAGAGTCAGGCCTAGAGACAGGAGGTCCTAGGTTCAAATCTGGCCTCAGACACTCCCAGCTGTGTGACCCTGGGCAAGTCACTTGACCCCCATTGCCCACTCTTACCACTCTTCCACCTAGGAGCCAATACACAGAAGTTAAAGGTTTAAAAACAAACAAACAAAAAAAGATACATCCTGACTAGAAACAGACCAAGTCAAGTTATCAAATTTTATAGGAAATATAAGACAGGGAAAGCTAGTTCCCAGAATTATTATTAAGTGGCTTGGATCCAACCTTTTCAGGAGGCAACTTCTTCTTCTTCTTCTTCTTCTTCTTCTTCTTCTT